>NW_024387512.1:0-11063 GCF_900408965.1 Simochromis diagramma | reverse complement strand
GGTATCACAATATACAAAGAAGATAGAACGAAATGCTGGGCTCAAAATGACCCAGAACCGTGACAAAAGCCCAGAGTTCAGTTTGGTCTTGAATTCTTTTAGTTTCTTCTCCACGTTCAACGACCGATTTACTTTTTGGTCCTTTGTGAGATGAATTTCCAAATATCTTATTTCTGATTTAACAGGAATGTTACAGAAATCTTTTTCTAGTTTATCATTTATGGCAAAGAGTTCACAGTTATTAGGATTTAATGTTAATCCAGATGTCTTGGAGAGTTTTTACATTTTTCACTAGTTATTGGAACTTGATTTGTTTTATCTTGAAGATGGCTGTTAGAAAGAGTGTGTGTGTGTGTGTGTGTGTGTGTGTGTGTGTGAGTGAGAGAGAGAGAGAAAGCGCGAGAGGTTGCGTCATGATTTAAATCGAGTAGTTAATAGTCAGTAAGTGTCCGGCTGCTCCTGTATGCGATTAGAATGATGCCACCTTATCCCATAGTCCAGCCAATGATGCGATTCACATTCATATATACGCAGCTAATCAACATGGTTGACAGGCTATGACAGCGTCCTTATGTGCAGACACCGGTGTTTTAGCGAGCAAAGCGGCGTGGCTGATGTGGAGTGATACATCTGCTGTTGTCAGGCTTGCAGGTATCAGGCTGTTGTTCTCCTTTATCTCATAGTGGACAGAAATTATTTTTTGCAGTGGCACAAATAATTTGTGTGGCATCAGATTTGATGCCGAACAGCTGATTGTTCTGTAAATAGTTTGAAATGTTTATTTTAAAAACGCCTTGGCTGCATTTTTAGGTAAACAGCTGCAAAAAACTTTGTTTGCATAACTCACATAACTCAAACATTACAAAATCCAAACGCTGAACTGCACCTATGCTTCATTCCAACACATCAAATTAATGACGTTCCTTTCAATAAACCTTGGACGCACACAATTAACTGGAGTAACATCCCCACTAATCTGCCTGTTAAACCGAACTAACCCAGCCTAGTCTTCCGTATATACTGGCGATGGGTATTTATGTACCTCCATACCGTCAGCTGTGAGGAAGACAAACTGTCTTAAACACAAACTGCGGCGGTACTCCCAAGCCAATGGCTTCAGCCGCCTGATGCACAATAGAAAGCAAATCAGTACAACGCCTAATGCAGGTGAAACTGCTGAAACCTAACAGGGGAATAAGACTCCTGATTGAAACAGCTGTGTGAAGCCACAGGCTTACTTTAAAAGGCAACAGCGAACCATAAAACTCTCACCAATAAAACTATATATAAATAATCCAATAAAACCTACAAACTCTTCTGTTGACAAGTTGTTGTGGCTCCTCCAGCAAATGGCCACAGCAGGCTAAACATGAGGACGCTGATGATGACAACAACAACAAACACATGAGATGCACTTCTGCACTATTTGCTCCTTTAATTCCACATGTTACTGTCCACTATACAAATCAGCACATCAAACTATTAAACAAATGCACAGACTGCACAAACACAATGACTGCAACTCACAAAGAATTACACCAATTACTACACCAAACTACAACATTGGCCTATGGCATCAATTAGTGCATAAAACATACATCAAGTTACAGTCAAAAATGCATCAAAATGACTCAAGCTGGAGTCAACAGGTTTCCCCTCATGCTCACCCGACCTTTCTGCTCATCAGGTGCGGTGAACAGGTGAGTGCAACCACATTTATCACCTAACACGCCCACGAGTCACGCCCCACACCGGTGCACCAATACAAGGTGTGCATTTAAACCAAAACAAAAACAAAATAAAAAGGAACAACTCATATGGCTCCTACACTTGTGCTCAAGAACTCAGTCCTATATTTTAGGTTATTCTGAATAAATCGTTCATGCCCTCTCTTTGGAAAGAAGCTGTTGTGGTTCCTGGTCCTAAATCTAGTCGTCCAAAAGTTCTAAATGACTTCAGGCCTGCTGCCCTCACCTCAGTCTTTGAAAAACTCATCAGAAATGTGATTATGGAAGACACTGAACTTCAGCTTGATTCAATGCAGATTGCACATGAGCCCAATAGAGGAGTGGAGGACGCGCTTTTGATTCTACTTCACCTGATTGTAAAACATGTAGAGAGTAAAGGACTTCAGTTCATCGATTTCTCCTCTGCTTTCAATAACACAGCCCCAGATTTGAATCAAAAGACTTTTAGAACAGTTTGAAATCCGGACAAACCTGAGCAAGTGCAGTCATATAAATATCTTGATGACAAATGCTATTATTTTTCTGTAAAGCAAATTGACCTAAAAGTAAAGTAACCTTGATATGTCAGGATGTAGATGCCCCACCCAAAAACGTCATCCAGCCCTGAAACATCGGTACTGTTCCAGGCAGCATTGCTGTCCACACGTCCATCAGAGTGTTAGAGGCGGCTGTCACGGATGTTGCAGTCTGCTCTCTGTTTCCATGAAACAACCACACTTGAAATGATCATTAAAGCTACCTGTACTACAGGAAGCTGAGAACATGGCAGATGTGGGACTGACTGTGATCAGACTGTGACGATTGTTCTTGAGCAGATCTACAGGTCAGCTGTTCCACATCATGTTTCTAGGATGGAGCAGTTTGGAATAATGCCGCCCTCTGCTGGACAGATATTGTGTTGTCCCTGAGTCCTTCTGATCCTCAGCACTTTCTATCAGGAGACAACGCACCCAGGTCCCATCTGACGTTGTTCACTTGATGTTCTGAAGCCCAGTACGGACCTTAACACGGGCTCCATGTGGACATATTAGATTAACTGTTTTTTAAGACCAGTTTCTTGAATTACATGACGGTGTGATTTTTATTTTGTGCTTTTAGTGCAGAGAGAGTCTCTGTGGAGGTTGGATGTTCTCCCCGTGTTTGTGTGGGTCCTCTCAGGGGACTCTGGCTTCCTCCCACAGTTCACAGACATTCAGGTAGTGGGGTTAGGTTAACTGGTGAATAAGTGTGAGCGTGAACGGTCGTCTGTCTCCTCACCCTGTGTTAGCTGGGATCCACTCCAGCTCGTACATGCCCGTCAGGCACCATCCTCATACCTGTTCTGGTAAATCCAGTCCTGGAAGACACAGCTCACCTGGAATCTGTGTTCATGTTATAAAATGTTACATTTCATTAGAAGTTGGTTGTATTCCAGTTTTATGTTGCAGTTTTCACTTTTGAAAGGGAAGGTTAGTCCAGCTCAGTCAGATGCTGAATGCTCTCTTTCAGTACGTTGTTGTAATAAACGATGACTCCGCAGACGACACATTGTAGCCATGTTAAAAATCATGCAACAGACCCTTGGTCACGATGTCATTGTGGGGATGTCTAAAGGCTGGCTTCCTTCTAATAACCGTAACAAGTGTTTATGGCGCTCCTTGTGATGCTGGGTAAAAGTTCAGCCTCTGAAGACCTCGACGTGTTTGAAGTTATCCACAGGGTGCGAGGTCCACTTCAAAGGTGTTCTATGTTCTATGTTGGTCAGGTTAATCAAAATGGAAACTGTTGAACGTTTCAGAAGTTTACACATTAACCAACATGGTCCAGCACTAAACATCGTAAAGCCTTTAGTTTTTGGAGAGAGGATGCTAGATAGACTTCATGACCCAACATATCCCAGACTCCATAGCGCGGCGGTGGGTGTGGATAATTTTGCTGAAAAAAACGGCGGAAGAGGGGCGGCCGAAGAGTAAACTTTTAAAGTAAGTACTGAATATTACGTCACTTATTTATGTGAAAATGTTTAATAATGAAGAACATTAAAACATTACTGGTTTTTTTTGGGGGTTTTTTTCCTTCTCCTTAGATTAAATTATGGGTTCAGCCTGGACTATCGGGGTATGGGAGAGCGGGGCTCAAGGCAGTGGTAGTTAAGTGTATGATTACGGACTTTGGTAAGGGGGGAATCATTGCCTGGGGATCCCCGGCATGGTTGAGGTATTGTTTTAATAGTTTTGTTTTATGTGGGGTTTTTCTTCTTTCATTAATTTTTGATGCCAAATTTGCTAGTCATTATTACAGGTTTCTGAACATCCCGCTTTATATGTACCTTAAAATTATCTATAAGTAGAAATAATCTGAGTATCATGAGCTGGAACGTCAAGGGCCTCAATAATTCTATTAAGAAAAACAAAATAATGTCCTTTATAAAATCTAAGAAGTGTGACATTGCATTTGTTCAAGAGACCCACTTGTTGCCTCAAGATTCTCAGAAGCTATGCGTGGGTTGGGTGGGATATGTAGGGGCAGCCAGTGGTACTAGTAAAAGCAGAGGAGTGGCCACTTTGATTGGTAAACATTTACAGTTTAAATGTATCCAAAAGAGTAAGGATGATGCTGGGAGAATGATGTTAATGTTGTGTGAAGTTCAAGGGAAGGCGGTCATCTTAGCTAATGTATATGCTCCTAACGTAGATGATCCATTCTTTTTTGGACAATTGGACATGGGGGATTACCCTATTATTATGGGGGGGGGGGGGGGGGGGGATTTTAGTGAGGTTATGGACCCGGTACTGGATCGGAGTTCCAGATCAGTATATGCTTCTAGGGCTCATAGGGCCCTAAAAGGGCTGACTGAGGCGTGTGGCCTCATAGATGTGTGGAGGTTACAAAACCCCTCTGGAAGGGACTATACTTTTTTCTCCCCCCCTCACCACTCCTTCTCAAGGATAGATTTTTTTTTGGTATCCCAATCACTAATGCCAGCTGTTGTATCGAGTAATATTGGTACCATAATCCTCTCAGATCATAGCCCTGTTTATCTCCTCATGCTACTATCTAATGATACAGCTAGGACGCCTAGATGGAGACTTAATTCGACCCTTTTATTAGATGCAACATTCAGAGAGTCTCTTCGATTACAAATCAATCTGTATATAGAGACAAATGTCCCTACTGCCCCTTCAGCAGGAGTAGCATGGGAAGCACTAAAGCTTTCCTGAGAGGCTATATAATACAGTATGCCTCATTTAAAAAGAGGGAAAATATTACTAAACTTCAAAATCTAGAACGTCAAATTAAACTTGCTGATTTAAAATTTAAAAATGATTGTTCTTCATTGAATTTGAATGAATTGACCAAGTTAAAATATGAATTTAATGCAATACTATCACAAAAAGCTGAATTTTCTCTATTTCGTGCTAGACAAAAACACTTCGAGGAAGGGGATAAGGCTGGAAGGCTCTTAGCGAGATATATTAAACAGAGAGAGACTATGGCTATGATCTCAGCTGTTAAAGATAATAATGGACGTCTTTTCTTTAAACCTAAAGAAATTAATACAATATTTAGTAACTTTTATAAAGATCTTTATAGCTCGGAATCAAGCATGTCAGAGAGTGATATAAAGAAATTTCTGTTATCTTTAAATCTTCCTAGGGTGACAGTGGATCAACTGAAATATTTGGACGCTCCCATTACCGTTGAAGAAATAGTGGGAGTTATTAAACACCTGCCCTCTGATAAAGCACCAGGCCTGGATGGATATACAGCTGAATTTTATAAATCCTTTCCAGAAGATCTAGCACCACTGCTTTTAAACACTTATAACGAATCTTTTCAAGAGGGTAGGCTCCCACCATCACTATCTGAAGCCATCATTACACTTATCCTAAAGAAGGATAAGGACCCCACTGACTGTAAAAGCTACAGACCGATAAGTCTGACCTCCTATGATAGTAAGATTTTATCAAAAATTCTGGCTAATCGATTAAACCGGGTAATAACCTCTCTTGTACATGTAGATCAAGTTGGTTTCATAAGCTCACGCTCTTCAGCTGATAATATTAGGAGGTTAATTGATATTATGTGGGCGGTTCAGGACAGGCATTCTCCCATAGCTGCGATTTCGCTGGATGCCGAAAAGGCATTCGACAGAGTCGAGTGGAGATATTTATTCGCTACTTTAGAGTGTTTCGGTTTTACCAAAAGCTTTATTAATTGGATTCAGCTTATATATGTACACCCCAAGGCATCAGTACTCACAAATGGTATAATAGGGCCTTCTTTTGAACTAGGTAGAGGAACCAGGCAGGGGGATCCCCTCTCTCCACTTCTTTTCGCTCTGGCCCTTGAGCCGCTGGCAGTGGCTATTCGTAGAGAGCCCAATTTTCCAGGTGTCAGTATAGGGAGAGACTGTCATAAACTGATGTTGTACGCCAATGACATTTTGCTTTTTATATCAGACCCAGAAAAGTCTTTAAACTCCTTGCAGGCAATAATAAATACGTTTTCAGCTATTTCTGGTTATAAGGTGAATTGGACCAAATCAGAGGCCCTTCCGTTAACTAGTTATTGTCCTAGGTCACTTTTTCAAACCGGTATGTTTTCCTGGCCTCAGAAGGGCATTAAGTATTTAGGCATCACCTTCCCGCCTCATTTGTCAGACTTGATAAAGATAAATTTTGAACCTTTACTCAGCGATATGAAAATTAATATTGATCGTTGGTCTCAGATGTATCTCTCGATGTGGGGAAAGGTAAACGTAATCAAAATGGTATGTACACCTAAGTTCAATTATTTGTTGCAGGCTCTACCAATCCATGTTCCTTTGAAATACACCAAACAGTTTGACCAGCTCTGTAAGTCATTTATATGGAATAATAAAAAGCCTAGATTGAATCTGAGAACACTGCAGAAACCAGTGGACAGAGGTGGGTTAGGGATGCCTAATCTACTTTTATATCATTATGCGTTTTCTCTTCGGCATTTGGCACATTGGTTCTTACCCCCTGAGAAAGCGCCTCCTTGGTTTTCCATTGAAAGTACTGCTTGCTCGCCATTTACACCATTATATAGCTTATCAACTAATTTGTCCCCCCGTATCCAATCACATCCGGTACTTTCTCATTTGAACGAAGTATGGAAAAGAATGTCCAAATTATTCAAATTTGATCCATATCTTAACCAATCTGCTGGTATTTGGTATAACCCCAAACTTTCTATTGCTAAACTACCCTTCTTTTGGAAGCTCTGGTTTCAGAGAGGTATAACAGTGTTGGGGGATCTTTACGAAAATAGTATATTTAAATCATATGGAAAACTTGCAGAAGAATTTGATTTACCTAGACAGGAATTTTGGAAATATCTGCAACTAAGACATTTGATGGCCAATACATGTGGTTCATTCGCAAAGTTCCCTTTAAGCTGCGACTTTCTGGAGGAAATAAAAAAAACCTTTGGGCGTGGACAAGAGGCATCAGCTTATTACAAAATGCTTTTATTAGCTTCTGATCCTAACACACTGTCCCTCAAAAGAACGTGGGAAATGGACTTAAATCTCAACTTTACAGTGGAGGAATGGAATGGCATCCTCAGGAATCTGAAAAAAATGTCACGCGAATTGTGTTCAAGATTGGTTCAATTTAAGATTTTAAATAGAGTATACTAGACACCCTCACGGTTGCATAGGGTGGGTCTAGTGACTGATGATGCATGCTGGAAATGCCAGCAAGGAAGTGGCACACTTTTACATTTGCTTTGGGGGTGCTCCAAAGTCCAAGATTATTGGATTCATATTCACACTGTAGTAAAGAAGGTTGTAGGTCAAGGGGTCCCATTTATGAACAGTCTTTATGTATTAGGAGACCCTTCAGCTTTGAGTCACTTATCTACTTCTCTTGCTCATTGGGTACAAACGGCGATTATGCTGGGGAGGAAGCTGCTGGTGAAAGAGTGGAAGGCCTCATCGACTCCTACCTTCTCTCAGTGGTATACCTCTTTGGGACAAGTGGCAGCTTACGAAAGATTATCATATAGACTGCTAAATAGACTGGACGACTATAATGATAAGTAGGCTAACTACTTTTTACATACAGGTCAGTGACGTATCCGGCTAAAGTAGTTAAGGTCGGACTAAATAGGATAGCTGTAATCTGGTCTATGTGAAATGTTGGCATCAATTTTTTTTTTTTTTGGGATGGAAATATGCATTGATTCTCAATTTGTTCTGTTGTTGTTACTGGGAATGTCCATTCTGCTACTTTTTTGGGTGTTTTTGCTTTTTTTGGGGGGGGGGGGGGGGGGGGTTGTTCTTTTTTTTCTTTTTGTACATTAAAATCTAATAAAGTTTGAGTCATAAAAAAAAAACATTACTGTTGGCCACATGTCAGCAAAGTTACGTGACATTAGTGATGTTTGTACTTTCAGCGTTAACTTGGTTTTAAAGCCTTTACTTTAAAATATACGCTATTCAATAGTCGACCTTTATCTTACAGAGAATGTAATGATTTTATGGATAATTAAAGTCAGTCATATATCCACAAACACAACAAGCTGAAAGTCAGTGATGCTGCTCGGTTTGCAGTCCTGTAAAGCTGTATGAAACGTTTCCAGCTGTTAGTATCATGGTTGCTAGATAACCTGGGTAGTATTATGGTTGCTAGGCAACCTGGGTAGTGCGACGGAGGCTAGACCGTCCCCTTTCACGAGCCTACAAGCCTCGCACTTCCGGCCTTAGCAGTCTTTGAGTACTACGCGGCCCTTGAGGACCGTTGAGGCTGCGAACTTTAAGGCTGCAGAACCTGAACTGGGACACACCTCACCAAAACAGCCCTGAAATAATCCCTACATGTTCCATTTTCATTTGCAGAAATGACAAAGCCAAAAACTAACATGAAAATAGTGTTATATATGCCTTATTATCTTATTGTGGTGTTCACATCACCAAAGCTAGCCATCGTGAACCTCTGGTGTTACCTGACTTAACAATTTTGTATATGTGTGTGTGTATATTATGGTCTTTCACACTCATGTTTATACAAATGTAGTTGTACAAATCTTCTCGAACACCACACCTGATAATTCTGTTTGAGACTTTCTAGTATAACAAATACATATGTAAACATGTTAACAATATGAACACAAAGATACTTATATACTTCTTAAAACTCTTAAGTCACAGTACTAGGTTGAAGTGTCAAATGTTGTGCACTACAAATTCAGGAAAGTCGTGTCATCAGAGGATAAAAGTCATTAGCTCTCTGGATTTATAGTCGCACTCATTAATTTATTAATGTACAATGTCACACTACCCCCGAGGGCACTTGTACTGAATGATTTGGGTCAGTGAGGGTGTGAGATGACTTACTTGATGCCAATATTTACAAGTTGTAACTTTAGTAAAAACTTAACTGAAAACATGCAAATCACTACTTATTATGTGTTTATGTGTACTGTACATTTTCAACCCCTTTTAATGAATATTTAGTATTTAAAATTTTGCAGAATTACAAGTTTCACCTCCTGCTAAAAGTTCTCCACCAGCAGCTGGACCATCCTCTGCTGACAGTGTGGATGCTGGACCAGTCCCAGACCCAGAGGCTCTAAACCAGGAATTTATTCTTCATTTAGAGCCTGAACCAACATCTTCCTCTGTCAGCCTCCTGCATCCTCCTCTTCATCTCTGCTTCCTCCTGCATCCTCCTCTTCATCTCTGCTTCCTCCTGCATCCTCCTCTTCATCTCTGTCAGCCTCCTGCATCCTCGTCTTCATCTCTGCTTCCTCCTGCATCCTCCTCTTCGTCTCTGCTTCCTCCTGCATCCTCCTCTTCGTCTCTGCTTCCTCCTGCATCCTCCTCTTCGTCTCTGCTTCCTCCTGCATCCTCCTCTTCATCTCTGTCAGCCTCCTGCATCCTCCTCTTCATCTCTGCTTCCTCCTGCATCCTCGTCTTCATCTCTGCTTCCTCCTGCATCCTCCTCTTCATCTCTGCTTCCTCCTACATCCTCCTCTTCATCTCTGCTTCCTCCTACATCCTCGTCTTCATCTCTGCTTCCTCCTGCATCCTCCTCTTCATCTCTGCTTCCTCCTACATCCTCCTCTTCATCTCTGCTTCCTCCTGCATCCTCCTCTTCATCTCTGCTTCCTCCTACATCCTCGTCTTCATCTCTGCTTCCTCCTGCATCCTCCTCTTCATCTCGGCTTCCTCCTACATCCTCGTCTCACATCTCTGCTTCCTCCTGCATCCTCCTCTTCATCTCTGCTTCCTCCTGCATCCTCCTCTTCATCTCTGCTTCCTCCTACATCCTCTTCTTCATCTCTGCTTCCTCCTGCATCCTCCTCTTCATCTCTGCTTCCTCCTGCATCCTCCTCTTCATCTCTGCTTCCTCCTGCATCCTCCTCTTCATCTCTGCTTCCTCCTACATCCTCCTCTTCATCTCTGCTTCCTCCTGCATCCTCCTCTTCATTCTGCTTCCTCCTACATCCTCGTCTTCATCTCTGCTTCCTCCTGCATCCTCGTCTTCATCTCTGCTTCCTCCTACATCCGCCTCTTCATCGCTGCTTCCTCCTGCATCCTGCCTCTTCATCTCTGCTTCCTCCTACATCCTCGTCTTCATCCTCTGCTTCCTCCTAGCCCTCCTCTTATCTCTGCTTCCTCCTGCATTCTTTCTTCATCTCGCTTCCTCCTACATCCTCGTCTTCATCTCTGCTTCCTCCTGCATCCTCACTTCATCTCCTCGCTTCCTCCTGTACTTCTCTCTGTCTCGCTTCCTCCTGCATCCTCCTCTGCATCTCTGCTTCCTCCTGCATCCCCCTCTCTCTTCATCTCTGCTTCCTCTGCATCCTCCTACGCATCTCTGCTTTCTCCTGCATCCTCCTCCATCCTCTTTGTTTGTTCTTCCTCCTGCATCCTCTTTTTCTTCTTTCTCCTGCTCCTCCTCTTCATCTCTCTTCCTCCTGCATCTTCCTCTCCAGCTCCACCTCCTCCATCTCCCTCAATTTCTACAGCGTACACCTCGGATGTCCCAACCAAAAAAAGGAAAGGAAAGGATAGACGTTATGTTATTGTAAATGTACAAAACACATGACAGGTTCGTTAAGTTTGATAAGATTTCTTTTTTCATTTTGTTTCATTCTTTCATTTTCTCCAGTTTTACAGACCTCATGTAAATATTTCATTTGTTATTTTTCAGAACGCCGAAAAACACCGTACACAGAAGATTTTCAAATATGAAGAGATAGTAGACAGGAGAGTTGTACATGTAAGTAATTTAGCCTGCTGCTGTGCAGATTTGTTTGCGTCTTTGGACTTCCCGGATTTTGAACTGTGCCTGACTGACG
>NW_024387511.1:0-57433 GCF_900408965.1 Simochromis diagramma | reverse complement strand
TCTCTGGTGAAACAATGTTTTGTGTTAATGTTAGGCGCGCACGATTTTGCATAAAATGAAGATCCGATTTTTTGGCTTATTGGATCTGTTCTCTCATACACATAAAATACAAACACACAATGTCTCACGTTTTGTTGTTGCAGCATGTGTCTGCTGTGAAATTCCGTCTCCCCCGTTTGCTCGCCGCTGCGTGTCGGCCGGTGTGCAACAATAGAGTTGCGGGCTGGCCTCGTGTAGCGTTTGTCTGGGTGTTGATTCCCATCCCTCGTTTTGCACAGTGTTGATGGAGCCATTCTTTGGACAGGTGTAAGTGATAGCCTCCGTGATGTCTTTGTGCCTGCGGGAGTTCGACGTGTATGGGAAGCGCTGTATAAGGTTCCCGTTATTGATGTTTGGGTGGTTTGACCCGGACGGATTTTCTCCTGTCACTTTCTCTCATCCCTGACGTGCTCTCCGTTGTTTTTTCCCTGCTAATTTTAGCATCACCACGGCACAGCTTCTGTATCAGTGGTATGGCTCCGCCCTTGTCTTTGTTGAGGGCAGGTGAGCGCTTGTTTCCATGCAGCAGTACGCCCGGATCAAAATGTAAAAGTTTTACAAATGCACCATATACTATCTTTGTCGTCATCAGAAGTCTCATAACCTTGCTTGCACCGGTCATAGGTACAGTCGACATCATCCTAAGAGAAATCTGCTTGAAGGCGACACATGCAAAAGTTCTGAGGAGTCGTCAACACAGTGTGCGTGGACTTCCCCTGCACAGAAGGCAACTACAATGCTGTGAATGCTAAATAACGAAACAAATGATCCTGTTGTCTTTGCTTGATGATTGGTTTGAGTCTTGACAATCCACATTGCTGGCGTTGCATCTTTCAATGGCAGCAATGGCAGGTATCAGTGCTCAACCTTTTGTGTTGTTTCCAACAAGTTGCCCACCTCGGGAAACAAAATGTTTTCTTTTACTTGTCAGATGAACATATGAGACCTTTGACTCTTCAGTGCAGTGTGGAGCCTAACAAAGAATCTGTTTTGTGTCCCAGCTGATCAGCAGGAGGAGGAGAGTCTGACGGAGCAGCAGAGGACATTTCAGCTACTTGGACTCAGCTCAGCCACTACAGAGGAACAATGAGCTCAACACAGAAGGTGACAGCAGAGCAGGACCATATGACCAAAGATATTTATCACCATATACATCTGAACATTTGCCATAACGATGTAGCTGACGATAGAATTGACCAGACAAAAATTACCAGCTGCACAACTTTATTAAAAAGCCATCAATGTATTTTCACTGAAACAAGCAGCTGTTGTTTATGTGCATTAAAGTTATATAAAAATGTAACAGAGCAAATGCAAATTCCTCACTGACAGTTTAACCAAAGGCGTTTCCAGTGGAAACTGGCCGACACATCTGAGCATAACCATGGATAATATCCACTAAACTTCAGAAGAGGTTTACAGTCGTGGCCAAAAGGTTGAGAATTGATCAATATGGAACCTGGAGAAGTTGCTGCTTAAGATTTTATAATAGCATTTGCCTCCACTCCAGGGTGTTATGAGGAGTGATCAGATGAACTGCATCGTCCTTCTTTGCCATGAAAACGAACTTAATCCCCAAAAAGCCTTACCACTGCATTTCATTGCTGTCATCAAAGGACCTGCTGAGACCATTTCAGTGATCGTCTTCTTAACTCAGGTGAGAATGTTGGCGAGCACGAGGCTGGAGATCATCATGGCTGTATCCCGATTCAGGTTCTGAGCTACAGTCGCTTATAAGTCCGCAGAGGCCGCGTACTCAAGCCGCTAAGGCCGAAGTGCGAGGCTCGTAGGCTCGTGAAATGGGACGTCTAGCCTCCGTCGCGCTGCCCAGGTTGCCTAGCAACCTGATACTAACGGCTGGAAACGTTTCATGCAGCTTTGTTTGACAGAAATGAAGGAGAACATATTTAGTTCATTTGTTTCTACTCGCAGGCAACACACATTAAGAGAGAGAGAGAGACAATAACAGCTACCAAACAGTCGTCATAATTCGTCACACAATGAGAAAAGGACAAATCAACAAGTAACAATGACTAATTAATATTAAAATCTGTAACATAATGTATTGTTTGGAGTTTAGTCTGATTGGTTCAGGATGACCTGCCATTATCCAATCACACGTCTGCTTACCTGCATCTTTTCTCTTTTTTCTAACCTGAGCACCTGATGGCTTTGAACTTTTGTTGTCCATCTTCCATTGGTTTGAATTTTGCACTCCAGTACAAACACAAATCCCCCAACCCGAGGATCAGCACAATTAACCTAACAGACCTACACCTTAGTTCACAGATTCACTTTGTCTAAGGTTGATTTCTGGGATTTCACACAACCCAGGATTCAGATCGTGAATCCATGATGGGCTTGGATTTACATCATTATAAATGAAATGTGCTCTACTTGGAAGCAGCCGGCCCCGCCCCTTTTGACGGGTTGTGTGAGACTTTAAATCATCAAACTGTAAATTATAAATTTAAATTGTTATTGATCCTTTACCCCGAGTCCTAAAGTGTAGATTTATTTTCTTACTCTTCTTATATTTATTGTTTGTTTACTTGCACCGCTGTAACTGCAGCCTGTTTTTATTTTGTTTTGCGAGTTGGTTATTAGATGCCGCTCCAGCCAGCCACAGACTCCCCGCCGCCCCGCCCTCTCCTCCCTGTGCCGCCAGCAGCAGGCGCACCTCGCAAACGGAGGGCGCCCTTACTCCCAGCAAATGGCTGATAGAAAACCGATCGGTGCCTACGAATTTCCCAATATGCGCTGGCATGACGTCGGGGAAGCATGGGTACGACCGATTATTTTATTTTGTTCTTGCCAATGCCCGTGATGCCCCCCCCCCACCACCCCACCACGATGCATTCTATTGGTTTGCACACTTACACACACCCAGCTGTGCTTTCCTGTTTTGCTGGACTCTGGAGAGCCCCGCCTTTAACGCTCTTCTCTCACAGAGAGCAACAGAAAACTTGGAAAAACTCCAGATTGACTGAACTCAGTTCAAAGTTACCTTGACACCTTTAGATGTGAGAGGTAGTGATGGTCCGCTTGAAGCTGACGCTCCGGTGCGTGTGTCAGAAAGATCAACACACTGCTTCAGAAGCACCGTGTCGAGGCTTGATTCGTTTGGCCAGAGTCATGTGATCAGTGACGTCTGAAGCTTCGTTTAGAACGTACCTTTTTTTAAATCGAACTTTATTGAAACACAATGGGTATACAACATACAAACAGATGAAGTTAACAAAAGAACAGAACATGAACATACAGAACCAGGAGTAAAAAAAGTTATGATATGAGTAGGCGAAAAAAATCAACATATTGTAACGTGCAGTGGAGATGAAGCCAGCCGCGGAGGTGTGCAGGTGGATAGCGAATGAGCAACAGCTTCTGACTTTCCAAAAAGTACTCATTTATTTACAATATCAAAAATAAAAGTGCTACCTCTACCACACATTACTAAAGAGCACACTAGTCCGTGTACACACGGGAGCATCCATTACAGGAAGAGTGCGAAGAACAAAAAGGGAGTGACACCAGTCGTGAGACAGGAGGCGCCGCCATGTGGTGATACACTGCATTACAATAGCAACTGTTACATAGTCCCCCCCTGGTGAGAAAAAGGCTGTCCTCAGCCGTACACAGCTGAAAAAGCACACACCACACCTAACAGTACCCTATACATAGAGGTTACAGCTAAGATTGGTGCACACACACAGGGCAAAAGACCATTTAAAAATGAAATTGGTGAAAATAAGACGAATATGTACAGTGGAAAATCAGTTTTCTTAGTTTTTTTCACTTTTTTCTTTTGTTCTTTTTTTTTTTTTCTAAGTAAATGCCAAGAATGAACCTTAACGCACGAAAGAGCCATAAAACTGGATTAAGTAGAGCAAACAGAAACATCTACATATCATGACTCAAAGTAGCAATGCAACAAGACAGCATCAAACAGCTTTAACCAAAACATTTCACTTCAGATCAAGCCTGGTTGTGTGAAAATCATTAGTCCATCTTTTGTTGCTCCAGCCAGACGTAACTCTGGGGCAACGTCTGGGCCTGAGATTGTAATGTCCACCAGCAGCTGGGTGCTGGACAGATCTGGGTGAAACACTCTCTGGAACAGCGCCCAGACCAGAAGAAGAGTCAATGTCCGGTAAATCAAAGGGGAATGGCTCAGAGTCAATGTCAGTGTCTGCAGGGGGGCCAGGGTGGGCCTGAGAGTCAGAGTTCAGACCCTCTGCGGTCTCTCTCTCAGCAGGCAATGAAACAGAATGTTCTTTGGAAGTGAGAGAGTCCCAGGTATGGAACGGTTGCATGTTAACAACATGATAAACACCTGCATCCACACCGGAGTCCACCCAAGTGAGCCTGTAATTAACATCACTGAGTCTCTGAGATACACACAATGGTCCCTGAAACAGTGGTGCAAGTTTAGCAGTAAAGTTAGACTGAGTGTTAAGTCTAATTGTTGAATGTTGCCATTGTGTTTCTTAAATTTGTATAGTCTTAGTTTAAGCAGTAGGATCAAAGCCATCCCTTTGATCCTGAACACCTCTCCAGCCACTCTGTGCTGGGGGAGGTTTTATTGTAGATACATCCTATCTGAAAGATCTGTTTCTTTTGATGTAAGCTTCCTGGGTTTATGACCCTTTGGTCAGCAGGAGGTCTCTCTCTCACACACACACACACACACACACACACACACACACACACACACAGACACACACACACAGTGCCTTGTCTTCGTAACCAAAGGGGGGTTGCAAGGGGAGGTGTTTTGTAAACTATTGTTTGAAGTTTGTCAATAAAAGGCGGCGAGAGGAGGCCACCATTGTGGTCATTTCAACGTGCTGGTCACAGATGAGAGGCCTCCCTTGCGCAAGAAATCGATGGTTGCCTTGCTTTTCTTTCATGGGAATAAGTTCTGGACACAGCGGGGTCTGAGTTTAGACCCAACATTAATTGGTCCTTCGAAGCCGGATTCCAAGAATTTCGCCGCACACTGAGGAGAGAGAGGACACGCCGCAGACTGTCGACAACCAGGCCGTTAGGACGCCTGACAAAGCCCTGGAGTGTTAAATTCGCGACCAGGCCGGTGGAATAGCGTCTGAACTCCCCTCGTGGACGGCGACTGACGGGATTCTAGGACTCTCCTGTGAACGAAACGCAACTCAACGGTAAGCAATCAGAGAGCGTCTCTATAACCGTGTGAATGAATGAATGTGGATCCTAGAAATGCGTCACCGTGATTCTGCGTGAAACGTTTGAGTCCGGGGGAGCGCTGGTCACGAGAGCGCACGTGGACCCAAAACAATAGAGAGCGGCTACGGGCTGTGCGTTAAACGTGAGTTCGGGAGCGCGCTAGCCGCGTGAGAGAGACGCAGGCTTCTCCGCCGTTTGGGGCGTAGAGAGTTCTCCGCCGTTTGGGGGCGTGGAGAGAACCTAGGTTCGGAGTCCGGAATCTCCGCCATTTGGGGCGTTGGAGAGTGTCCGAAGGTTGAATTCTCCGCCATATGGGCGTTTGAGAGTTTTCAACAGAGAGCGCTAGCTGTGCGTGCAGACGCAAGCGATAGGCCTATGTTGTGTGTGTGCGGGCCAGACGTGGTCTGCGTGAGTGTGGCTGATTGTTGTCTTGTAATGGAGAATAAAATGTATAAGTCTGCCTTAGAAGGAGATGTAAAATTTATGCAGAAAGTTTTACCAGGCAGCACGCAGTATATAGGTTGTTGGTGTAAGAAATGTGGATTTGAAGGGACATTAGTGGAAGTTAAGTGTAAAATGCTGGTAGAAAGAATAGCTGTAAGTGTAGCAGGTAAAACAGGTAAAGCGAAGCAGAGGTAGGAATTGCAGTTAGCAGTTGTTAAGTTGTGGCTGGAGCAGACTCAGAAGAGGAGAGAAGCACAGAATGTTAAAAGAGCAATATTGCAAGCAGTAGTTGTGAAACCTGAGGATGAAACTACAGCTCAATCCACTGCAACTACTCTAGAACAACACCGTAGAAAAGCATTAGGAAGAGCAAGAATGTTAGCAGAAAGGAGAGCCAGAGAAGAGCGTGAGAGAGCAGAGGCAGAAGTGGAGGACAGATTAAAGGATGAGTATGGGAAGACATTAGGAGCAGCATTGAGTCCAAGACAGACTAGGCAAGAGAGGAGACAGAAAGGAAAGAAAGTGAACACAAACGTTACACCTACATATCCATCCCTGACACAACACACAAAAAAACAAACATATGGTGTTTCTGTAACAGAGTATGAAGATGAAGAAAGTTTTTCTCCTGATCAATTCCGCGAGTGTGAGAGTGTCTGACGTCATGGTGTGTGTGAAAGGTATCCAGCTGGGGCAGACGTGATTCTGCAGGTCACCTGCCCAGTGGACAAAAAGAAATAAAATAGTTGTGTGGATGAATGATAGCATGAAGAGTGTTTGGTGTTTCTCAGTCTGAAACAGCTGTAATGCTATTTTCTGTTTTGGAGAAAAGTACAGTTAAAGAAAAAAAACAGAGAGAGAGAGATGTGTGTTGTTTTAAGCAGTGATGAGAATAATGGAAGTGTGATGAGAGATGAACACAAAAACATACTGAAAATGCATTAACCATACTAACCCCACATGCATATACACATACAATGATACTCATGAGACCAGACAGCATCTTAAGCATGAGATTCTGTTTGTCATCTTGTCCAAGTCACTAGTAAGATGAAAGTGATACATAGACTAGTGGACTGAATATTATAGGAGGACAGATGGTTGCATCATAGAGGGGAAAACAGAATGCTGATGAGAGGTCTTAAATGAGAGAGCTGAGTGAGCTGATTGTGAGTTTCTGGTGTGTGAAGAAGTTTTACCATGGCACACATTTAGTTACATGAGAAGAAACTTATTATGTGCTGAGACAACATGGTTATGCTGTATGTTGTGTGTATGGCTGATTGGATGAATGTTTGAGATTAAACTGGCTGTTGATTTGTCTTCAGTTACTAAGTTGAACCTGCCAATTGGGTTGTTACGATTTATCCCCCTGGCATGAAGAACACGTGTCATGACTTAAACAAGGCCTTTCTTTCCTTTGATTTCCTTTATTTTCTTTCTTTTATTTTGTTACTTTCATGGTGCACTGAAAGTTTTGTTTGATGATCCATGTTTGAGCAGATCTGCACGATTAGAACCGAAGCGTCGTCGAGAAAACTGTTGTAGAGTGAGCTTCTCCAAAATTAAAATGGGCTCTTATTTGGGACAATCAGGAAACAAATTCCTGTCCAAAAGGATTCAACGAGGAAATCCAGTCTAAATTATTTTTCTTTTTGAAATGACGTTGTTTTGCTGAGCGTGGAAACGAATGCGACGATAATTTCCACAATTAGCAAAAGAAGGAATCACTGAGTGAATGAGTAAGAATTTTAAAATAAATGGGAAACTGACTGACTGACAAAAGCTGACAAGACTGACTGACTTAACACCATTGTGTGAAGTCAACCCCCACCTGACAAAGGTGTGGATGTATCTCTGTGTGTGTCTCTGTTGCAGGAGCAGAAGGAAACTTGGGTCACATGACTATGTGAACTCTGAAAATTTAACCTTTTTAGTTTAAATTCTCTGTCTGTGAATTTACCATGTGTGTGTTATTCATAGGCTTGTGTTGCTCACAGAGATAACTGTGACAAAGTATGCATACGCCTGCGCAAGCGCTAATATTTGCATTTTCTTTTCTTACAGCATGCCAGTTCTTCATGTGAATTGATGATGTGATTTATACCAGGACAACTGGTTGATGTTCTTTCCCACTACAGGATTTCTGGGTTTATATGTGAATGACATTCTTTCCACGGCTAGGGATGGCTAACTTTATGGTGTTTTTATGGCACCTCTGAAACCTGTTGACCTGTGTCTGACCTCCGTCTGACCACAGTCAATGTGTATTGCTAATGTTTGTTTCTCTGAGAATGCTGTGGAGGATTCGGCAGAAGCGGACAAGTGACATGAGTAAAACAAATAAGAGATTACGGTGTTTATGGAAAAGTTGAATATGGGCTCTTAGCTGGCCACTTTGAGCCCATAGTAATATATGAGTGGAGTGACTTTGCTTAAGGGAAGTCACCGATTACATTAATGTTAACTGAGCACATGGGATGATCCATGTCTGAGGCGAATTATGGTAACAATAGTGATTTAATGATTTGAGAAAACCTGCACATGACACTTGTCTTGCTGATGCTGAATGCTTGTTACCCTTGTGATATACTTGTTTATAAGTGTGAAGTTTGATTTTACTTCCAGATCTTGTTTTCCAGGCCATGATGGTGTGTATGCAGGCTCCTGGTGGAGCCAGTTTTTAAGGCAGGGATCCAGGTTTGGTGAGTTGACGCATGAGAGTGTCCATGCGTCAAGAGGTGGGGTCCAGAAGTAACATTAAACAATGTTTTCTATTATTGTTGCAGTGATTTGTGTGATTAGCTGTTTATTTACAAGTATTAAACCTATGCAAGTGGTGCATCCATGTTCAGATGAGGCTTTGATGGCCTATAAGTGAAGTTCACTGATTACAATGTGGAATGACGTTGAGATGTTAAATAATTTGGAACAAATTATGGGAAAAAGTAGGAGTTTGATGAGTTTAGAATAAACCTGCAATGATACTTGTCTCTGTGATGCTGAATACTTTATTACTCTTATGATCTATAGTTGGTTGCAAATGTGAAGTTGTTTTAATTTTAAGACTTTGTCTTCTAGGATACAGGAGCTGGAAGCTAAACAAGC
The DNA here is from genome assembly GCF_900408965.1 of Simochromis diagramma. Taxonomy (NCBI): domain Eukaryota; kingdom Metazoa; phylum Chordata; class Actinopteri; order Cichliformes; family Cichlidae; genus Simochromis; species Simochromis diagramma. The sequence goes on along the minus strand of NW_024387511.1, from coordinate 48,643 downwards.
TGAACATTTAAGTGCTGATTAATGTTTTACACAGGGTTACAGCTTGTAGTGAAGCTGCTCCAAGGGACAAACCCTGGAGATTGTTTTAGGGAGACTGTGCAACATTCTTGTACATGTCTCATTGGGGAGTTGACACATGGCGAAAGCCGTGTGGCGAGAGGAGTGTCATTTTTTCAATTTGTAGATGTCGTGAGGTGCCATGACGAGAAGGAGTGACTGAAAGGATCGCCCACAAAATGGAACCTGAGGGAGCGTGCCAAGCTCCAAAAAGTGACAGTGCAGAGGAGGTCCAGCGATGGACTTGTGGTTCTGTGAACAGCACAAATGCAAGGTGACTGTAAAATAACTAACAGCACTTTTTCCACAAGTGAAGCCAGTAACTTACTATCCTAAAAGATTAGCTCTAGTTGCTCGTGCTTTACCTCCATGCGTGAGATCAGTATGTGCAGCAGCTTAAGCTGTACAATGTTTCAGGAAATAGTTTATTTCATCTTTTGATTGTTAGTTCCAGAAGAGGTAGATGTTTACTATTGCAGACTAAACTTACATTTCTATCATCTACAAGACACTTGTCTTTAATGTTACTGTTACTCTCACAACCACACATACTACCATAAAGTGGTGCACAATTCTGAATCTGTCCAACCCTTTTTGCCAACGGAGGAGGGCACTTCTCATGAGTGTAGAGAGCGCGAGGAGAAGACGTGTAAGCCGAGGGATGACTTAATAGATGTGCCACTCGTTGAGGGAAAGGTTTGGTTTGTTGATGATTTGAGTTTTACAATAGCAGAGGGACAGACTAGAACAGGTTTTACTGTAGCAGACAGTGAGAGAGAGTTATCTGTGTAAGACAACTAGCATGTTTCATATTTGCTTGAGCAGCAGAGATGCTAGCTTTAACGGAAGCGTGTAAAGCTGTAGAGAGACAATATACACTGGTAGGCAGTATACATTTGCTACTGTACATTTCTTTGTAGTGCAGTGAGTGAGATGAGGTGTGACAACCTCTACAGGGAAACCTGTAGGACACACCAAACTTTTGCAAATTCTGCTGGAGGCAGCGTTATTAACCAGTGGAATTGCAGTTTGTAAATGTGCAGCACACATGTGAGGGAAAGATCCAGTTGCATTAGGGAAAGTTCTTGCAGATAAGATCGCAAAAGAGGCAGCTGTAGTTAAACATGGTGTTAACCTTTTATCAGTACAGCATCAGCAGACATGCAGGCCCACTCACCTACTGCAGGAAAACAGTTGTGACTTACAGAGGGAGCAAGCTTGCAGGATGGTGTTTATTATCTGTGTGATAAACCAGTACTGCCTAATAATTTGTATAAGACTGCTGCTATTTTGAGCCATTGGCTATACCATGTCTCAAACAGGAGGGAGATGAGCAGTAGTTTATACTTTAGGATTATTAAATACTTTTTTAAAAAAAAAACTTTTTGCAGGCAGAGAGAACTAATGGAACAGTAAAGTTAAGATTTAGGAAGACAGGCAGGACATGGTTAGACTGTATAGAATAAGTACATGAGGATTACTCCAACAGAGAATGGTCTGACTCTTTGAGATTACACATGTTAAGAGCATTTAGAGTTCCAGTCTTCTGTAGTGATGATAGAAAAGCAGAAGAGAGAGCATATTAGCAGAATATATGCTTGAAAATGTTTAAAAGTAAAGTAGTTATGAGAACAAATGATCTGCCAGATGATTCTGTTTCTCCGCAGGAGCAGAACCTGAAGTCTGGAGATTGGATGTTGATAAGGCCATGGAGAGGAAGTGCTGGTCCAGTCCATGATGGGAAGGTCCATATCGGATGCTGCTGACGACGACGACCACAGCAGTGAAGATTGCTGGAAGGAACACTTGGATATATCAAGCGCACTGCAAGAAGGTGACACACATCCAGGCCAGCTCGGAGTAAGTGGCAGGAAGACCGGGAACAAAGGGGGGGGAAAGCCTCCAGGGCCCCTCGTCTCAATCCGGTGAAGAAACCAACTGAGCCACAGGTACTCATCAGAATGGCTGGGAATGTGCTGTGCGTCTTCTTGTGCCTGTGGACCCTGAGTGGGATGACAGGGAGCGCACTGGAACAGAGCAAACCACACCAAGTGCCGCATGGGTTTTCAACAACTACTGGTGGCAGTTTAAGAACACAACCGCTCACATAAAGAACGAGACCAATGGTTATGCTTGTGATGCCACTGGCTACACATTCTTCTGGACTGTGGCCCTATAGCATCGCTGAGAGCGAGACAGTTTGTCTGGTTGCCTTAGCAACACATCCAGGAACACTGCCAACTTTTCAACTGCTCTGAACCTGAATGGAAGGTTGATTCACCAGTAGCTGGGAAGGTGAACTGCTCTGGTGAGACAGACCTGCTCGTCTGACTTAAAGAATATGACTTGTTGCAGGACATTATACAGTTAAACGAACTGGAAACAGGCCAATTGCATATGTGTATGAAGGACAATGGATTAGCCCAAGTTGGAGATTAACCATGGAACATGGCAACATCACTTATTCTTTTGTCTTCTGCAAGAAGGATGTAAACAGAGAAGCCTTTTGTCTACATTTACATCATGAACACTTGAGGTTTTGAGCCAAGAAGATCAAAACAGCTTGATCCAATTTCCTTTACAAAGCTTTTTCTGTGGTGACAACAGGACAGGAGAAGAGTTGTAAATGCAGATAATTCACCAGTTGACTCTAACCCCCACAGGATGCCTACAGTGAGAAGATTTGGGGGGTTGATAGGAGTCATAAAGAAGGGTGTTGACTAGGCTGCAGCTTTGAAGTTAGCTGAGAGCCACATGGACAAACAATAAAGTCAACTGATGCGTTTAAATACCTATGTCTGTATACAGTTGGATTGTAGTGACATATGATTTTTGAGAATGATGATTCTTCTTGTTTGACCTTTGACATTCAGTTGTGTACTTGAAGAAATACATGATGAATTGCACGACAGGAGTAGATCCGCCACAAGGCTGGATAGCTTGGTTACCGTCTGGTCCTGTTTTTGAACTGTTGATACTGATTTGCTTATGTATAGGATGTAGTTTACTGTGTATGAATGAAATCTATACTGACACTGTCTGAACAAAGGGTGCATAAGTTATAAGAAATTTAAGTATACAATGACAAAAAGGAGGGAAATGTTAAGTCTAATTGTTGAATGTTGCCATTGTGTTTCTTAAATTTGTATAGTCTTAGTTTAAGCAGTAGGATCAAAGCCATCCCTTTGATCCTGAACACCTCTCCAGCCACTCTGTGCTGGGGGAGGTTTTATTGTAGATACATCCTATCTGAAAGATCTGTTTCTTTTGATGTAAGCTTCCTGGGTTTATGACCCTTTGGTCAGCAGGAGGTCTCTCTCTCACACACACACACACACACACACACACACACACACACACACACACACACACACACACACACACACACACACAGTGCCTTGTCTTCGTAACCAAAGGGGGGTTGCAAGGGGAGGTGTTTTGTAAACTATTGTTTGAAGTTTGTCAATAAAAGGCAGTGAGAGGAGGCCACCAGTGTGGTCATTTCAACGTGCTGGTCACAGATGAGAGGCCTCCCTTGCGCAAGAAATCGATGGTTGCCTTGCTTTTCTTTCATGGGAATAAGTCTTAGAGACAGCGGGGTCTGAGTTTAGACCCAACACTGAGCGTCTGACCTGGGGTGCGTCTTAACTCTCACAAGGTCACCAACACGAAACGTGGCATGTCGATGTCTCAAGTCATAGTAATGTTTTTGTCTGTCATGGCTATAGTCCAAAGCTGCTTTGGCGTGGTCGTGAGCTTCCTGCAGGGAGGCTCTCAGAGTCTCAGGGTAAGGCACACCCGGTTCATCAGCACCTGCTGTAGAAGGCTGAGTGATAAGGTCAAGCGGGGTGTCTAACTCACGACCATAAAGCATCATGGCAGGAGTCATACCTGTACTGTCATGGGGGGCGGTGCGCAGAGCAAAGCAAATCTGAGGGAGAAACTTGTCCCATGATGTGTGCTTATCACCTACATAAGCGCGGATTGCAGTTTTCAGAGTCCGGTTGACGCGTTCAGTAGCATTTGTCTGAGGGTGATATGCCGTAGTGAGTCTGTGCACCGAGCCTAAGGCAGAAACAACATGTTCAAAAAGCTCACTCACAAAAGGAGACCCTCTGTCAGAAATGAGGTAAGTGGGTGTACCATGCCTAGCAAAAATGTCAGTGACGAATTTACCAGCTGCTACCTGAGATGTAGCTTCTTTGACAGCACTGGCTTCAACCCATTTAGTCAAATAGTCAACAAACACGATCAAATAAGCATTACCAGTGGGGGTGCGGGGAAGTGGCCCAACAAAATCCACACCCACATACTCCCAGGGTTTCTGGGGGACAATGGGAACCATAAGACCGGCTGCTTTTTTCTGACTTGGCTTGGTGAGTTGGCACACTGAGCATGAAATCACATAGCGTTTCACATCAGCTGCCATTTTGGGCCAGAAAAACCTAAAACGCAGTCTAGCCAATGTCTTAGAAACACCCAAGTGACCTGCTGTGGGGTGGTCATGGTAATAGTCCAGCAAGGTGCCTCTCATGGAAGTAGGGGCACACAGTTTCAGCTCTTTCAAAGGGTGCAAAGCACATGTGGACTTGGGTTCTCTGTGATACAAAAGAGAGTCATACACAACATACTGTAACAAGGTGGCATTGTCCGAGCTGTTCAGAGAGTCTGCTTCAATGTCTCTGAGGAGTGGACCTGTGACATGATCGTCTAACTGCAGCTGTCTGAATTGTGAACGGTCAGCCAGAATGACGGGGGGCAGAGTACGAATGTCCAGGCTGCCCATAACAGCATGATCTGGTAAAAGATCAGTCGGCCTGTCACAGGTCAGAGGCAAAGGGTTGCGTGACAGTGCGTCGGGAACTTTGTTCTGTGCACCAGGTTTGTGCACTATTGTGAAATCAAAGTCCTGCAAACGAAGTGACCAGCGGGCGAGTCGGCCCGTTGGGTTTTGACGAGACATGAGCCACCTGAGACTGTTGTGGTCAGTGAAGATAGTAACATGAACACCTTCAACATATGGGCGGAAGTGTTCCAGAGCCCATATCACAGCGAGGCACTCCTTCTCTGAAGTGCAGTAGGGGAGTTCAGCTTTGTGAAGGGAGCGACTAGCAAAAGCCACAACGTACTCACGACCCTTGTCATCCTTTTGCATCAACACTGCCCCAAGACCAATGTCACATGCATCGGCGTGAATGGAAAAGGGACGGTTGAAGTCTGGAAATGACAGGATCGGGGCTGATGTGACATGATCCTTCAAAGTGTCCATGGCCCTTCGACAGCTGTCGTCCCAGTGGAAAGCATTGTCCTTTCTGGTGATGGCGTGAAGAGGTTCGGCATGGCGGGCATAATTCTGAATGAAGCGTCGATAATAGCCAGTCAAGCCAAGGAACTGACGGACGTGTTTCACTGAGGTTGGGGTATCAAACTCCTTAACCGCCTTTACTTTGTCCGGATCGGGCTTAACACCTGATGATGTGATGCGGTACCCGAGAAAGGTGAATTCATCGAGGCAGAATTGGCACTTTTTGAGCTTCAATGACAAGCCAGCAGCCTGGAGTCTGCCCAGCACCTCCTCAAGATCCACTAAGTGCTGTTCAAAGGTAGGTGAGGCGATAACAATGTCATCCAGGTAGACTGCGCACGTTTTGTAAATGAGGCCAGCAAGCACAGAGTTCATGAGTCTCTGAAAAGTTGCAGGTGCGTTGCAGAGCCCAAAGGGCAGCACCCGAAACTGGAAGAGACCGCAGTGAGAGATGAAGGCAGTTTTAGGCTTCGAGTCCTCTGCTACAGCAACCTGCCAATAGCCTCGCGCTAAGTCCAATGTCGAGACAAACTTTCCTCTTGCCAGAAAGTCCAAAGACTCATCTACACGAGGCAGGGGATAAGAGTCTTTTCGGGTAACTTGGTTGAGCCCTCGAAAGTCCAAACAAAACCTTGGTTCCGTGGCCGCTCTATTTACAATGACTACAGGAGCTGCCCAAGGGCTTGTGGAAGGTTCAATGATGTTGTCCTTCAACATTTGTTGCACTTGTTCTTCAATCACACGTTTCTTAGCAGGTGACGTGCGATAGGGTGGGAGATTGACAGGTGTTGCATTGCCAGTCTCTATGGCGTGCTCAGTGAGAGCCGTTCGACCAAGTTGACCATCAAACAAGGAGCTAAACTTGCTGAGCAGATTTAGTAAAGCATCCTTGTTGTTCTCTGAGAGACTTGCTTCAGACAGTTTGGCTGTTAAGTCTGAGCGAACCAAGTCCAAAGACATCAGTGTTCCAGGTGAATGTGAGTAATCATTTTGAAGGTCCTCTTCATTGTCTGCGAGTGGGCAGGGGATGTCCTCAATGTAGACTGTTCTAGTGGGAATGTGAATAGAAACAGAAGCTCTTGCCATAAAATCCATTCCCAGAATGAAAGGAGAGGACAAATCTGGTATTATGGCAAAACGCTGGTAAAAGTTCTTGTTCATGAATCCAATATTGAGCCAAATAACACCAACAGGGATACAGGGAGCATTATTGGCGAGGTTAACTGCAGGACCATTCCACTCACTTGTGTTTCTAGGGTAAGAGTCATTTACTTGAATGAGATCTGTTCGTACAGCCGAGAGGGAAGCACCCGTGTCGAGGGTAGCATCCACAGATGAAGCATTGAAGTTCACTTTCGTTCTTAGTGGGGTATTCCAGTGGACTTGTGAAAAATTGTCTTCCAAGTGTCCAAGACTGTGTCCACCCTGTAGTGAATCGGGCGTGTGAGGCTCCGTTAGTAACTGGGGGAAGGTTGGCCTCTGTGAAATGTCCTCCCCCCCCCTGTAGTTTCCCGACTGCCTGTATTGTGGCTGGGATGTGGTGCTGCTTAATTCCACCTTTTCATGGCCAGGGTCAGAGGGGCCAGGTGCTGGCAATGGCTGGACTGGGCCATGCCTAGCGGTGTTCGAGGCTCGTTGTGGCAAATGAGGTTGGGTGTTACAGTTTGGGCAGGTGCGTGTAGTGAACCCTGGCTGAGAGCATTTGAAGCAGTAAGGTTCAGGCTTATAGTTGTCTTTGCTACATAAAGCAGGCTGTGGTCTTTGTGGTCCAAGCACTGAGTGAAGCTCATGAGCGCGTAGCAGCAGGTCCATTACAGAAGTGACATTAGCGCCATACAGGGCAACTCTGTATTTTTCGAGAGCATGTTTACTAATTAGGTCAATTCTGTCTTTTTCAGGTGGGGGGCTCTTCAGTTTGTCAAACTCACTCAACATGTGGGCGACAAAGGTTGGGAGCGGCTCGTCCTGAGCCTGAACACGATCCAAAATTCCTCTCAGGATGCGTTCTTGGTTGTCGGAGGGCAGAAAAACTGTCTTAAACAGTTGACAGAATTGAGCCTATGATGTGATGTGGGAGCTCAGTGCCTTGAACCATTTCCCGGGCTCTTTTGCAAGAAAGTGTGGCAGTTCGTTTAGCAATTGCCCATCAGTTAGGTTCAATGAGGCTTTGTATGTGCCAACTGCATTTAACCAGTCCTCAGGTTGCACTTTTTCCGTCCCCAGCATACACAGGAGGCTCCAGCTTTGCGTGATGTAAAGCTGCCGCAATCACTCTGGAAGTAGGGATGGGTACCGGTGTCCGGTGCCATGATGGCACCGGTTCTGACATAAACGGTAGTAACCAGACCGAAAAGCAGCGCACATTTCGGTGCTTTTTTTTCCTGAGCTGTGATACACTTCTAGCCAATCATTTTACGTTTCCCAGGATAGTAGGCGGGGCCAGGTACGTACGTTCAGTTAGAGCAGAGCTACAGATTAAAAATGTCCAAGGCGAAGCGGTCAAAATTCTGGCTGTACTTCACAGCAAAATATGCAAACTCAGCAGCCTGCAACAAGTGCTTTAAGCTGATACTGTCAAAGGAGGTAACACCTCAAATCCGATGAAACACCTGGCGACGCATAGCGTTTTTTTTTTTAAAAAGCCGAGAAATGCGCCGTATTTGATAGCTTGCTGCGAGACCTCACACTGTGCACGTTGGGTGGGTTTGCCATTTATCGGAACCCTGAGCAACATCCCCCCAAAAACCCGAAGAATAGAGTCCTGGGCCCCTAGCCCTGCCAGTGTAGCAGGATGATGATGGCAGCAGAAGCCCGTTCTTCTCTGCGTGAGTCGCTTAATGTTGTTCGAGTGTAATTTACGTTGAGTATAGGGGTGAACTAGCAAACATCATCATAGCTACATGCGGCTGTCTTCTTGTTTGATGGCAGATACTCCCTTCACCCTGGACAAAAAGGCTAAAGGACCAAGAAAAAGTGGGAAACAGCTGAACATGAGAGGTTTTTGGACAAAGTTTGTGTTTTTTTTTCCATTGATTAAGCACTGCTTCCAGCCAAGAGCGATACCATATATGCCCCATAGCTGCAGAAAAGGCTAACATTGTTATCTTTCTACAAAAAAAAAAAAAAAAACAGCTGAACATGAGAGGTTTTTGGACAAAGTTTGTGTTCTCCATTCTTTAAGCACCGTTCGAGCACCGTTTAAGCACCGGCACCGTTTTCAAAAGTACCGATTTTGGCACCGGTATCGGATAAAACCTAAACGATACCCATCCCTATCTGGAAGTGCTACTGAGTTCAAGTGAGTGAGATGGGAGGAAAGGATTTGTAGGTTGAAATGGGTTGCTGGGCAGGAACGGATTGGTACTGTTGGTGGGTTCAGTTTTTGTCCATCACATGAACATGAGGTGTCGATGTGGCCATTGGGAAAACAGGAGACTGTGGGACTGCAGGAGGGGGGAGAGTTCCCCGTTGTGAGTTGGTCCCACTGCCTTAGTAAACTCTGCTGTATGTTCAGTGAGTCACGTAAACAATCACTAAGCTTATTCACCTCAGTTCTTAACTCCACCACTTGTTGGCTAAGGCTAGGAGTCACATTTTCAACTATCTGGCACATAGGTAACGAGGTGAGTTCCATGTCTGAGTCAGAGTCTCTGGGCAGTGTGCCATTGCGATTTCAAATAAAATTAAGCCGCTCCAGGGCACAGCGCAGTTATTGATATAGCAGTAAAAGAGTCAGTTAGGTCAGACTAGAAAGACAAAACTGCAAAAATGCGTTCAAGATTAAATTTAGAAAAACCACATATAAAATTTCGCCCAACAACTGAAATTAGACTGGAGTGATCAGAACCATGTTATTACAATAGCATGTCTGCAACACTAGAGCTCAATGCAAGATTAGTTTTAAGTCGTTTCGTTATACTGAGCCGTTATACTCTCTCTTTTTCTTTCTCCCAAGCGGAGCAGCGGCACACCACGGTATCCAGAAATTAGTCGGGTCCCACCTGAGCTGAGGCTGCGGCCATGGCTGGAGAAAACGTCCGAGCGTCCGCAAAACTGGGGGGATTTCCGAGACAGTTCACGTGCTAGAAGAGAAGAATCCTCGGCGGGATGCAAAAATCGTCTGAAGTCCAAGGGGAAAAAGTTCGGGCGCCAGTTGTAACGTGCAGTGGAGATGAAGCCAGCCGCGGAGGTGTGCAGGTGGATAGCGAATGAGCAACAGCTTCTGACTTTCCAAAAAGTACTCATTTATTTACAATATCAAAAATAAAAGTGCTACCTCTACCACACATTACTAAAGAGCACACTAGTCCGCGTACACACGGGAGCATCCATTACAGGAGGAGTGCGAAGAAGAACAAAAAGGGGGTGACACCAGTCGTGAGACAGGAGGCGCCGCCATGTGGTGATACACTGCATTACAATAGCAACTGTTACAATATAAATATTGTTCTGAGAGGCTTTTTGTTGGTTGAGTCTGAAATTGATTGTATGTACAATTCATATCCTTATAAAAAGGCAGAAATATGGTGTTTTATTAATAAACTTACATTTATGGATATAAAATAGCTAAAAGTATTAACAAATATTTTATAAAAAAACATTTATCATTCTTCCTGGGGAACTTAAAGAAAAAGAATAAAACATTTTCCCATCATAAAGAAAACTCCCTTAAAATATGGACAATAACAAAACTGCTAAATTCTTCCAGAATCTCTGTGTAGAGGAACCAAAAGAGATGTGCCACAGTTTCTGGATGATCCCCACAGAAAGTTCAATTAGTATTTATGTCTCTTTTAAATGTTACCATATAGTGACTGGCTGGGTAACATTTATGAAGAATTTTATATGAGATTTCCTTCACCTTGTTCACAATTAGATATTTATGGGATCATCCAGACTGTCTTCCAGGTGATATCTGGAACATGTCGGTTCCAGTAAGATATTCTATATATGGGAGAGACATGATATCTTCTTGGAATAAACTACGTATTCTCTTATTGCTGTTACCAAGTTCCTGTGAAAAGCAGATTTTTCCCACTGCTGACTCAGCTGGATCAGGGAGAGTGACTGAGGCAGATATTGAGCTGTCAGTGTTTTTATATAACATTAAAGTCCCTGAGGGTATGGCACCAAGCACCATTGAGAATTCCCCAACACTGTTTGACAAGTTTGACGAGCATCTTGACTTTTGGTCTTTGGATATTAACAGTCCTGGGTATGTGACTTCTTGTTTAACAGAAATGTTACAGAGAGCATTTGCAGTGCAGCCTTTAATTGCTAGTAATTCACATTTTTTTAGATTTCGACATAAAGCAGATGCCTCAGAGAAATCACTAATAACACTAAGGGCTGGACGGATTTGATTTGCATTCTTCAAGAAGAGTGTGGTGTCATCAGCTAGCTGGCTGATGATGAGCTCCTTATCAGCTGTGCTGATTCCTTGTATAACAGGTCAAATCTCGGGGTGGAGTCTTAATCATTTTAATTGAGCTATTGCCATTCGTGTACAAGGTTTTGATAGCTTTACAGAAAAATGCCAAATTTTTCCAAAGAGTGGAAAATAAATTGATGTTCAATTGTATCAAAAGCCTTTTAAAATCCAGGAAGAGAATGAAGCTATAGTCAGATACCAAATCAGAGTAATCAAGTAGATCTAAAACCAGTCTCATGTTCTTAGAAAGGTGTCTGTTTCTCATAAAGCCTGATTGTGTCTCATCGATAATTGTGTCCAAGAACTCTTTCATTCTGTTAGCAAGTACTAAAGCCATAATCTCATAGTCATCATTGAGCAGACAGATGGGTCTCCAATTATCAATAAGAAGTAAGTCTTTGTTTGGCTTTGGAATAAGTGTTATGAGACCCTGAGTAAGAGTAGGAGGGAGGATGTTATTCTCTACACTTCCTATGAAAAGCTGCAGTAAGAACGGAGCCAGGAGATTAGAAAATGATTCATAAAACTCTGCAGTTAAACCATCTGTGCCGGGAGATTTGTTGGCCTTAAGTGCAGAAATAGGATTACAAACGTCCTCCACAGTCAGAGGGCTGTCACAGTGACTTCTATCTTCCACAACAATAGTTTTTAGGTTTTTAATATTATTGAGAAACAGTGTTGAGACATATATATATATTCTACTTTTCTAAATGATTGACTATTTCAATGGAGAACCTAAATGACACGGACCCGTGTTTGTTATTACATATCTCTATTTTGAATGTGACAAGTCTATCATTGCCTGTTATTCATAGGTATTAACAGAGTTTTTGGCCTTTTTTCCTCTATAACAGTTAATTGACTCTTTACAGTGGCCTGCTATGGTTAATAATAACATGTTCAGTCATGAGTGAAATCAAAGCTTTTCTTCACTTTAGCATTTAACATTCCCAACAATATAATGTGATACCTTAATTAACCCTTTAAGACCTACCATAGAACCAAGTCCGCCAGAGCTTATATTATATTTTTACATGCTGTGGAGCCATTTTTGGGAGCATTTCAATTTGCTATACATCAATACAACCATTATAGCCCAGATTTTAATAATATGTATTCATTAAGTGCATAGTAATTACATAAATTGCAAAAAAGTGCAATAAACTACAAAAAAATTTAAAATCGTTTTTGCTTTTTTTAACATATATTTGTAGTTAGAGAAATTTAAGAGGCTTATCCCTCAAAACTGTAAATACAAAAAAGTTGCACAAAATAGTTTCCCACCACAGGAAATGTATTTTGACTGTCTTCATACTTTTATTTTTGAAATACACCAATTTTTATACACTGCAAGAAAAACGAAAATAAATATTATAGTGCAAATTTGCAAAAAAGCAGCATATGCATCAAAATAAACTATTTCCAGCAGTGCAATATGAGTCCTAAGCATCCCAGAAACGACACAGAAAGGCATAAAGTCAAAGATATCTTTTAAAAAGACCAGTATATGCCCTGAGGCCCTGATCTTAAAAAAGACTACATTTCCGCGAAAATGACGTCACTTCCGGTTTCGGGCAGGTAATGGCGGAAATGCAAAAGTTCGCGCTGACGTCTATTCCAACGTAGGAAGTGTTATGAACAGCTGATCGGATTGGCAAAGCGTGTTTCTGGAATATTATGTTTTTGTTCCTGCAAGCGCTTTTTATGCAGTTTTTGCAAAGCTTTATGTGGAAGGAAACCGTGACCTAGGACAAGCTGATGGCATGAGATGTAAGTACAACTCCTCCGGTTTCATATGCAAAAAATTTTTTTGTGTTAGCTTACGTGGTTGCAGTGCTACTGGGATTTAAAAATAGTTACGCAAAACAGAGCGTGTCCGCTCCGATCGGCTCTAAAGGGTTAAAACACAACTAATAAAACACAATTTTCTTAATGCAAACATCAGTGACTCAACATTAGCAACCAAAGGGTTCAGTCTGCAGCTCACACTCATGTGAAGCTACAGCCTCCCCCTTTAGTCTCTGTCATCCTTATGCTCCTGCACAAACAAAGCAAGACAAAACCTCCACCCTTCTTCTACAGGCTGGGTGAATTGTTGCGGACATTCACTAATCCTAAAGTCGGCACCGTTTTTGTCTCAGTATCAAGTCAGTTAAACTTTTAGTCGTCAGTCCGTCACAGTCCAGTCACATGCATACATCCACACACATTCATACCAGATATTGCTGATAATGGAGTCTCACACGCAGCCTATTCGAGCCTCCATCACCAGCAAGATGACGTCATCATTTTCAAGGAAAACAGTTCCTTGTTTTTGGACTGGATTGACTCGCTGCAATCCTTTAAGCTCAGGACTTCTCATGTGATCAATGTCCCATATAAGTGAATTTCTCCCAAGCCCATTATAATCATGGAGAAAAACACTTTGCGACTGTTTCCAGTAAGAATATTTTATAGCGCTTTAAAGTTCAACCTCTCAGGTCTGGATTAAAGAGCTGATTTGTTAAATCGGCAACTCACAAAATACCAAAATATCACCACCGGTGGATCACACCTCTCAGATGTTCTTATCTCAGTGCACTGTAACAAAAGCACAAACAAACGTAACCAATAAAATACTAATAAAGTAACAAATACTGGGGCCCATTGCAAACATGTCCAAGCATAAAACCATCTTTCTCTCTCTTAGAGAAAGAAAACAATCCAAACCTCACTGATAAAATCAACCTAGTGTCAAGCAAAACCCAAAAATCAACCAAAACTTCACCAGAAAGTTTTTCTCCCTCCTGGGACAATATTGTGCAGGAATACAGGCACCGTAACTCCTTTTGCACTGACAAAAACATGTTGGATTTACTTGATTCAATAGTGGACACTGGTTGCACACAAAGGTTTTGCTTTGGCAGAAACTTAAACAACTGAGTTAAATCAACACAACCTTTTCATATTCAGTAAACCTGCATGTTGTGTTCATAAAACACAATTGAAACATGTTCAGATGGAGTAAGTTGAGCTCCTGGAACATTTTAATCCTTCAATTGAAATTGAATGGGTCTACAACAACTACCATCCTCCTATCTCTATCCTGGTTGCAGCAGGGCTGGGAAATAACCCTGAAGTGATAGGTTACCAGGCAGGGTACACCCTGGACAGCTCACCAGTCTATCAGATAGAAACACACAGCCGTTTACATTCATGGATAATTTAGCCCAGGACCTTCTTACTGTGGAGCAACAGCACTAACCAGCATGCCAACAATGGAGGAAATACAGGAAAGCTATGATTTCCTGTATTTGAGGCAGAATTATTTTGTTCTTGCCCTTGACAGGTTAATCCACAATAAATAGCAACAGCATGCATGTGGTGTGTGTGTCGTTGTCTGCCTCTTATAACTCCAGTGATTTTCCTGTAGTTTGAAATCTTATGCGGTGTTGACACAATAATTTGTTGTAAACCAGGAAATTCCCAACTGTGGTAGAAAGCACGGCTTAGCCTTAGCAAATGTTCAAAGAAAAGTCGTCACTTCCTGATAAATATTGTCACACTGGGGTTTTTGCAAATGATATCAGTGAGCACTGTGTGGCAGCTGGAGTCAGACAACTGAAGCTCCCACAATCAAGACCACAAACAGCTTTCAAAGGAGATTTGAAGCTTTTCTGGCAGCAAGCTTCATGATTTATGGGACTGGAACTGGAACAGAAACTACCTGATCACCAATGGTGAGCTGGCATGGAATTATTTTTATGACATTTTATCAAAGTTATAAATAAGCATGCCCATTAACACATAGTGAGTGAGCATGTTGTCTTCCCACGCAGTGAACAGCGGATGCTAATGTTTTTGTCACTTTTTACAGAGTCAAACTCAAAGTAAGGTCAGTGCTTCCACGCTTTAAATGCTGCACGCTCACACTCTCTCCACACTCGATAGATTATCCATTGTTCATCTGCACACAGCTGCGGTTTTAGTAACGCAGTAACGCAGCGTGCTTACGGGAAAGTAACAGTAATCTAATTACCTTTTTTGCAATAGCAATCCCTCACTTTACGCGTTTCTTGAAAAAAGTAATCTGATTACTTCCCATCTCTGGTTGGAGCTGTGCACTTGTGGGTTCAACCTTGTGTACACGTTTATCTTTGCTGTGTGTACTTGTACCTCTGAGTGGAAGCTGAACTCTTGAGTTCAAGTATCGAAGCATCAGCTGTGACGTTAAAGTCCAAACAGCTCGTTCATTTGACGTGCAAATGAACGAAGGTAACGCCGTTTTCATGTGGATGTGTCACTGAGACACTTTCCACATCCACAGCTCACAAAATGGGAAAACTATAGAAGTATAACAATTAGGGCTGCCACAATTAGTCGACTAGTCACGATTACGTCGACTATCAAAATCGTCGACGACTGATTTAATAGTCGACGTGTCGTTTGAAGCTTTGTAAGATCCCAAAAGACGCAGGAATAAGTAGCAGGATTTAAGAGTGTAATAACGGACTCAAACAGAAGATGGCAGCACTGCATGTACAAGGATGCCAGCTGCCGTTAAACCCCGAAGAAGAAGAAGCTCTGTCCCAGAATTCATAGCGCGGCCCAGCTCAGTTTCCAACAATTGCGGCAGCTGGTTAGTTTTAATGTTAATCTTATTATTCTTTCTGGGTCACAAAATAAACGTTTAACATATTTTCAGGCGAGAATGTAGCTGTGTAAACCTCAAATATCTGCTCAGTTTATCAAGACACCACATATTTTCAAAAGCGCTCCGACGTTTTCGGAGACGTCTGTTACCCACTAGCTCGATAGCTAGCCGGGGGCCATGAGAGCACCGGACTCCCAGCTAATCATTTTCAAACCCACCGCCGTCTTTCGCTACTCAGGTTAAACATATATAAGTCACTTAGAGAACTTAAAAATGTTATTGTTTGGCTTTTTTTAGTATTTTATTTGTTCCTGAGTAAATCGGTTTGGCTGAGATTAAAGTTATAGTTTTTACACAGCTGAATAAACGTCAGACAGCTGATTATCAGAAGTGTGAGATGCTCGAGAATTTACTCCGGTGTCCCGTTATATTTTAGATAGCAAGGAGTTTATTAAACTTCACCGAAACAATCTGCAAATTTCATTAAAATTAATAAACTATCATCTTGTCTTTATTTTTTAGTTAGCACAGACCTTAAACACTTAAAGCTGTAAGCTAATGATAGTTATATAAGAGCAGATGCTGCTGGTGCAATAAGCTGTACGTTTTACGTCCAATGGATGATGATCTGATTAGTCGACTAATCGCAAAAATAATCGGTGACTAGTCGACTATCAAAATAATCGTTTGTGGCAGCCCTAAACTACACTAAAGCTATTCTGTTATACCTGTATACAAAAAAAAATATTTCATAGTTCAGCAATACTGATCAATCTAATAAACTTAAACCTACACCATCCTCCCTATTCTGGTATTTTAAAGAGTACTTAGCGTAAATATTAAGCAACCTTACTAATAGGGTTCACCTCACATAATCCTTTTACGGGTCCCCGAGACCCATATGCGTCAGTTAGAAGACAATTAAATTTGATGACCAGAGGGGACACACCCACTCCAGGGTTTCCACCTCCCCTATTTACACCAGTAATGGGTCAATTTACTTTAGTTCAAATGCCAAACCCAAATTATGGCCGACCCACTGGTCCACCTGCAGCTGAAGGTGATGACCCCCCCCAGAGATCAAGATGCATTCACATATGTCTATCAACCATGGACAGCAGAGGATAGGAAAAATGTTCTGAAAGATGTGCCCCCTTTAAATGAGGGACACCAGCAGTGGAGAGATGCAGTAGAATTAATACGTATCAATTGGTTGCTAAATGGACAAGAAATGCTACAAGTCCTCCAAGATCTCCTAGGCCTGAAATTTGCAAGCGTCCGTGGAAATTTCACTGGAGTTGACGACCAAAATGAATATCTAAGGAATGATGCATTAGAAGCGGCCCTAGCTCCAGTGTATGAAAGGATCAGGGTCAGGTTAGCTCCAAGGCCCGATTATGGAAAAATAGGAGAGACAAAACAAAAAGATAATGAGACAGCCTCCGATTTCTTAGACAGGCTACGCCCAGTCTTCAGACAACACTCAGGTTTAGAGCATGATGATGGCCCAGAAACGCCCTACCAACAACAGCTAAAGAATGCATTTTTAAAGGGCCTCCTCCCAAAAGTTAGAGCTCATGTAGATAAACACTGGGTGACCCAAAACACAGGAAATCTCGCCGACGCCCTGCAATATGCAGAGCACGCAATAAAAGTACAAAAAAACAAGGCAGCTCAAACTGGAGTTTTCGTAGTCACAACCGAAGGTGGAATTGTTGCATATGCAGGGAGAAATCCACAGAAAGGGAAAGGCAGAAAACAAAATAGAGATGACAAGGATAGGCATAGAAGGTGCTACATTTGTGATAAGGAAGGGCAATTTGCCAGAGATTGCAGGAGCAGGCAGAGAGAAGACCGCAGGGACAGAGAAAGAGACAGAGACAGAGATGACCGCTCCGCCAGGCGAGAAAGGCAAAACAGAGACGACAGGGACAGTACTGAGGAAATGTGACTAGGCCCCCACCCAGACACCTCAAACGAACAGCAAGAGTGTGGGGCTGAAATTTTTAACATTCATCAGTTACTTCATCAGGTTCTGAATACAAACCAGAGGTAACTATTTACATAAATGGCAAACCTTACACAATGTTATGTGATACTGGCGCATGTATGACAGTTCTGACAGAAGAACCCCCGAGAACACACTTCTCAAAGGATGCCCGTGTGGTCACCTCAGCCTCCGGGCACACCACCACACAATTGTTAACACAAAAGTTAGACTTCCTACATGCAAACAGCGACCGAAAGTGCAAACTACAATGCATTATTGACTCTAGCTGCCCGGTAAACCTATTAGGCCGTGACGGACTGATGAAGCTAAGAATAGGAGTAGTTCCTGAAAGCAATGGCATGAGAGCAGAATTAATGCTCTCAGAATCACACACGCTCGTGTGTCACGGGGATGGTGAACCACACTATTATTGGACGCTGGATTTGCCATCCTCTAAACAGCTAATTACAATAACTGAGAGATATTTACCACGAACATCAGAAGTAATGCCGCACAATGAACTACATCATACTCTGCGTTTTAAACAAACACCAGGCCCTGACCCAGAGTATGACACTCAGGTCCACTGTCTAGGACCACAGAAACTAACCTTGCAACACCTTTATGTTACAAAAAGCGGAAATGCTGTATGCTCGGTAATCCAACCCCCCAGAGTAAGAGATTTAAATAGGATGCCTGCCCCACATGTTTCCACAGCAAAAAACTCCCAAACACAATGGAAAGATCTAGGTATCGTTCTAAAACGAGTGCAGGATGATTATTATGAAAAGACAGAGCACACGCATGAAGGTTGGCTTCAAGGCCTGGGTTTTAAATGTAAAGCCCAGCACTCACCTGACCGACTCTCCAGCCTCATGCCTCGTGACTGAGAGAGAGAAATGACCACTGTTAGCCCCTGTAGATGAAACAGACATTGCAAACTTGCCAAAATCCCTATGGTCCACTGGACCAACAGATGTAGGATTAATAAAAAACGCGGACCCAATTAAAGTAACAGTAACATCAAACCACAGACCTATGAAGCCACAGTACCCATTATCTGCCGAAGCCAGAGATGGGATTCGCCCGGTCATAGCAGATATGGAGAAAGCAGGGATATTGATAAAAACAACTAAAACAACATGCAACACACCTATTAAAATATAGACTTGTACATGATTTGCAAGCAATTAATGACATTACAGAACAAATCCCTCCTGTAGTGGCAAACCCACATACTATATTGAATCAAGTAACACCTAGAGAGCAGTGGTTTTCAGTAATCGATCTGTCAAATGCTTTTTTCTCTGTGCCTCTGCACCCAGAGTCACAGAAACTGTTTGGCTTCACGTTTGATAACCAGAAATACACATACACACGCTTACCACAAGGTTTTCAAAATAGTCCAACACTATATGCGGAAGCTCTTAAGCACTCAATGTCTACTTGCACTCTGCTTGCTCCAGGACAGTTCCTACTCTACGTAGACGACATTCTGGTGACCGGAAACACGCAGGCAGACTGCAAGGCAAACACTCTAATGGTGTTGCGACACTTGGCACAGCAGGGTCACAAAGTGTCACAGCACAAACGACAATTGTGGCAGCCGAAGGTCGTATATCTAGGACATGAGCTGACAGGTCAAGGCCGAAAATTGCTAAACAGCCGAAAAACAGCAGTGCAAGACGCTCCAAAACCACTAACCAAACAACAAATGATGAGCTTCCTCGGTCTCTGCAATTTCTGTAGGAGCTGGATCCCAGAATATGCCCTCAGAGTCCAGCCCTTGCAAGATTTAATATATGGAAAAAATCTAGCTTTGAGAGATAAACTAACATGGACACCTGAAGCAGAGCAATCATTCAAAGACTTAAAATCAGCTTTACAAACCAGCACTGTCCTAGCATTACCAGACTACGACAAACCATTCTATTTGCATGTAGATGGCGGTTCAGGATATATGAAAGCAGTTTTGACACAAGCTTTTGGAGACAAACAGCGACCATTAGCATTTTTCTCATGCAAACTAAACTCTGTGGCCGCAGGCCTCCCCACTTGCGTACAAGTTTGTGCAGCTGCAGCAGAGGCAGTAAAGAAATCAGCAGATATAATTTTAGGACACCCTTTAATTGTTAAAGTGCCACATGCTGTTACCTCAATACTGCTGCAAGCTAACCTATCATATCTAACACATGCAAGACAATTATCATATGTAGGCAATCTGCTTTCACAAACTCATATCACAATAGAGAAGTGTGGACAGCTGAATCCGAGCACTCTGCTTCCTGCGGAAGCGGATGGTGACGCGCTCAGCTGCCTGCACAAGCTAGATGAGGAAACGAAACCGCGAGCCGACATATATAGTTCACCACAAGCAGCATTTGTCGATATTTTTGTAGATGGCTCTGCAAGCAAAGATAAAACTGGCCGAAACTGCGTTGGATATGCTGTGACAACAATAGACACAGTTCTCGAAGCAAGAGCATTAACTTCCTCACACTCAGCACAGAGTGCAGAGTTAACAGCAGTCATTAGAGCCTGTGAACTACATAAAGATAGAGATATAAACATCCACACAGACAGTCAGTACACCATTTTGCAAAGATATGGCATAACAGAGGTATGATAACATCAACAGGCGCACCAGTACAACATGGCGGTCTGTTAAAAAGACTGTTGGAAGTGATCACATTGCCCAGACATTTAGCATTATGCAAATGTGCTGCACACCAGAAAAATGACTCACTCATAACTAGAGGTAACAACTTTGCAGACAAGGCAGCAAAAGAGGCAGCAGGAAAAGAAACAGACGCTTTCACACTAACTTCCTGCCCTCTGATATCAATAGATGTTCTGAAAGATGAACAAAAAGCAGCATCACAGAATGAAAAATCCTCATGGTTAAAAGATGGAGCAATCTTAAAAGACGATATCATGACATGTAATGGAAAGCCTATTTTACCTAAATCTGTAAAAATAAAACGGCGGCGTTGGTGACCCATGGGAAAACCCACGTGTCAACAGCAGGGATGACAGATATACTCTCTAAACAATTCTACTCAAAGAATTTTGAAAAATCAGTAAAAGAGTATATCAGAACATGCATGATACAGTGGGGCAAAAAAGTATTTAGTCAGCCACCGATTGTGCAAGTTCCCCCACCTAAAATGATGACAGAGGTCAGTAATTTGCACCAGAGGTACACTTCAACTGTGAGAGACAGAATGTGAAAAAAAAATCCATGAATCCACATGGTAGGATTTGTAAAGAATTTATTCGTAAATCAGGGTGGAAAATAAGTATTTGGTCAATAACAAAAATACAACTCAATACTTTGTAACATAACCTTTGTTGGCAATAACAGAGGTCAAACGTTTACTATAGGTCTTTACCAGGTTTGCACACACAGTAGCTGGTATTTTGGCCCATTCCTCCATGCAGATCTTCTCGAGAGCAGTGATGTTTTGGGGCTGTCGCCGAGCAACACGGACTTTCAACTCCCGCCACAGATTTTCTATGGGGTTGAGGTCTGGAGACTGGCTAGGCCACTCCAGGACTTTCAAATGCTTCTTACGGAGCCACTCCTTTGTTGCCCGGGCGGTGTGTTTTGGATCATTGTCATGTTGGAAGACCCAGCCTCGTTTCATCTTCAAAGTTCTCACTGATGGAAGGAGGTTTTGGCTCAAAATCTCACGATACATGGCCCCATTCATTCTGTCCTTAACACGGATCAGTCGTCCTGTCCCCTTGGCAGAAAAACAGCCCCATAGCATGATGTTTCCACCCCCATGCTTCACAGTAGGTATGGTGTTCTTGGGATGCAACTCAGTATTCTTCTTCCTCCAAACACGACGAGTTGAGTTTATACCAAAAAGTTCTACTTTGGTTTCATCTGACCACATGACATTCTCCCAATCCTCTGCTGTATCATCCATGTGCTCTCTGGCAAACTTCAGACGGGCCTGGACATGCACTGGCTTCAGCAGCGGAACACGTCTGGCACTGCGGGATTTGATTCCCTGCCGTTGTAGTGTGTTACTGATGGTAACCTTTGTTACTTTGGTCCCAGCTCTCTGCAGGTCATTCACCAGGTCCCCCCGTGTGGTTCTGGGATCTTTGCTCACCGTTCTCATGATCATTTTGACCCCACGGGATGAGATCTTGCGTGGAGCCCCAGATCGAGGGAGATTATCAGTGGTCTTGTATGTCTTCCATTTTCTGATGATTGCTCCCACAGTTGATTTTTTCACACCAAGCTGCTTGCCTATTGTAGATTCACTCTTCCCAGTCTGGTGCAGGTCTACAATACTTTTCCTGGTGTCCTTCGAAAGCTCTTTGGTCTTGGCCATGGCGGAGTTTGGAGTCTGACTGTTTGAGGCTGTGGACAGGTGTCTTTTATACAGATGATGAGTTCAAACAGGTGCCATTCATACAGGTAACGAGTGGGGGACAGAAAAGCTTCTTACAGAAGACGTTACAGGTCTGTGAGAGCCAGAGATTTTCCTTGTTTGAGGTGACCAAATACTTATTTTCCACCCTAATTTACGAATAAATTCTTTACAAATCCTACCATGTGAATTCATGGATTTTTCTTTCACATTCTGTCTCTCACAGTTGAAGTGTACCTCTGGTGCAAATTACTGACCTCTGTCATCATTTTAAGTGGGGGAACTTGCACAATCGGTGGCTGACTAAATACTTTTTTGCCCCACTGTATGTCAAAAGCATAATGCCCAGGGAAATTTAAGACCCAAAAGAGGTCATTTCCCCACACCTCCCCATCCATTCCATACGATACACATGGATTTCATTCAATTACACAAACATCAGCAACTTGAGTACACACTGGTGATAATAGATGTATTCTCAAAGTGGCCTGAAATCTATTCAGTGAAAAAGGCCGATGCAATAACAGTAGCCAAATGTCTGTGCAATCACTACATTCCAACATATGGAATACCAAGTCTAATAAGATCTGATAATGGCACACACTTTGTGAATGAAGTTATATCGAAAGTCTCTGAAGCTTTAGGTTTCAGCATAAAACATCACTGTTCCTACCACGCGCAAAGCGCGGGATTGGTAGAAAGAACAAATGGCACAATAAAGCAGAGACTCAGAAAGTGCATGGAGGAAACTGGTCGCCCATGGCCTGAATGCATAGGGTTAGTTAAAATGTGGATGAGACTGACACAGGGCTCAAACAAACTAACACCTTTCGAAATAGTGCATGGGCGACCCTTCCCCCTCCCCATTACCAGTGAGCCAATAGATAAATCCATAAGAGAAACAACCCTAGCAGAATGGATGACAAAGCTGCTGGAAAATAAAGAAATAATACTGAACAATCAACTGCCGAGTAATTCTCTTCCAGTCTCTTCCAGGTTGAAACCAGGCGACTGGATCCTAATCAGAGTACTCCAAAGGAAAAACTGGACCTCTCCGAGGTGGGAGGGGCCATACCAAGTACTCCTTACAACACCCACAGCCTGCAAAATTGCGGAACGACCGTCCTGGATCCACCAAAGCCACTGTAAGAAAGTGAGTGACAACCCAGACGCTTAGACACCGGTTCCCCTGAGTCTCTAGGTGATCTGTTGGTGAAGGAAAGGGCTGTTTGGGTATAACCCGCCCTTTACCTTCTCGCTGGCAGTCAACTCACCAGAGGTTTTAGGTGTACTAGGTCGCCATGAAGAAATTTGTCCTCATAGTGGCTGGCATAGCGCTCCTAGTGAGCCTACTGATACTCACCTGGAAGGACGAAGTCCCACAGCACCACCTGCAGAAAAAATGGTCGTATGACAACTCACACCTGAAGGAGATAGACAAAGAACACAACCACCCATGGCTGAACAATGCGTGGTACAGGTATGTGCACGACAGAGTACATGAGGAAGGCAATGCCACAAACTGCTACGTCTGCTCACATCTGTCCACAACAGCACTCCATGCCACGGTGTATGGAAAACCCCCGACCAAGGCTGAAGCCCTCTGCATATATGACAAGGCCATTACCGGGAACTGCTCGTCACCAGGAAAACCTGTAATGGTAATAGGCGGATCCATAAAGGACCGGAACAGTAACACATGCCACAATACTACACAATATATAGTCCCACAGAGTGTGAAGGCTCTAATCTACAACATAACAAACTGCACCCACCAGTACCCAAACATAAACTACACCTGTGACACAGCCTACTGGGTGCATATGAACGTCAGCCACAAACAACTGAAATCATTCTCAGTTGTCTTGCCACCCGACATACAACACCCAGTGTGTTTTAACTTCACAGGAGAAACCGGCCAGACAGGTACGCCCCAGGGTCTGAAGAAATTAGGAAAAAACGGAAACTGCTCCATGATCCTGACGGCACCAGACTGGCATGGCAACGGCTCATCAACAGGTACATACTGGGTGCAGGGCGCAGCCTGGGCGTGTGGCCAGAAAGTCTATTTCATGCTACCACCAAACAGCGCCGGACTCTGCGCCCCTGTTCTGGTATCGGACCACACCTTCAAAATTACAGCGGAACCACATCAGACGAGACGCAAGAGGAGCGCTACTGACGTGCAACCTCACGACTCGATCTGGGGAACTGACGTACCAGACGAATTCAAGCTATGGACCAAAGGACAAAAAGTAATGCTTTCTCTATTCCCATGGGCAGGTAATGCCAAAAACATGTTGAGGATAGAGACACTTGACTACCGGTTCGGACTGTTCCTCAACGCTTCCACGAAGATCAATAAGGCTCAGAACGAAGAAATCGATGCAGTGCGCATAACAATAATGCAACACCGAGTCGCATTGGACATGATACTAGCCGAAAAAGGAGGCTTATGTGTGCTCTTTAACACGACTTGCTGCACATACATTCCTGACAATGTGCACTCCAGCAATATGACTGGACGTGCTGCGACAACTGAGTCAAGCTCAACGGCAGGACTACATCACTGGTGAAGAGGACTTCTTAGTGGGTCATGGAAGACGTTGCTCATGAAAGGACTGGTACTCGTTGGAGTACTGCTCATACTCCTTTGCTTATTCTCAACATGCATATTGCCCTGTGTCCACAGAATGGTAAACAATATGTTCACCACAAAACTACTAGCATATGTCTCCCTACCCCAATACGAACCACAAGCAGAGATTGAACTCGAAGAAGATGAATTTTAACTGATGATCATGTATGTTTTCACCAAATGATACACTAGTTGAAAATGCTCGTGCAAGTGACTAGTAGTTGAAATACATAAACATATATGAACAACAGCAGGGAATGTTAAGAGTTTTTGAATATATTACTACATATATTGCTCATATACTCATAATCGTGCAAGTATTAAAGATAGTACAGAGTGTTCACATATTTTCTATTTGTCGCCCTAAACGCCTTATCTGGTAAAACAGGACGTGCTGTCTATGTCTCTCTGCAAAGATAGCAGCCACACACACACTCTCACACACACACACACACTGACTGATGTGTGAAGCTTGAAAGCATTTTCCTCTTATTTTCGTTTGCTATGTGCATTTGTTTACCAATGGAAGTGTTGATCATGGGGTCCTCAGCTTTTATATGATATATCTGAATGTAATGTAACTGCTTCTTGGTATAAATAAAGCTGGCTGCAAACGCCTCGGCGTGAGTATTTCGATCACTCACCCGTGCACGCAGTCTTGTTGAATCTTTCTGACTGTTTTGTATTCCTTCATTGTATTTAAAATGTCTCAAACCACTGACAACAATGAAGAAGTTACTATGTTACGGGTCCCAAGGATGAAGACCTCGATGACAAATATGTTACCTGTAAAAGCAGGTGAAGAGCAGAGTAAGGAAGACACGATGCGTCTCTGCTTTCCTCCAGAACGTGTCTGAGTCTGATTTATTTCACACAAATAAATGCTATAAAACACTAAACATGAGCTTTCAATATACTGTTCAGCTGGTTCCTCATTCACATCAATTACATTTACTTATTTCACAACATCAGTGAAATATACTCTTTTTAACTGGTTCAGTTTCTCAAGTTCACACTTCTTTCCATAACAGCTACATCCTTTTATCATATCAATAAACACATCACATTGTCTTCTGCAGTGTCTTACTGGCTAAACAGTTATATTCAATAACAGCATTGGTAAATACATTACATTTGTTCCCTCCAGTAATTTACTGGCAAAATCACTATTTAGTGCATCATGAAACACAGCTTGTTTAATCAACCCATGAATGCCTCTGTTAGCTACACAGAGTTGCTCAGAGTGCTTGTGTTACACTAGCTAATCTACTCAGTCACTTTAACAGAACTATTAACATTCACATCTCACAGAACTGATTTGATTGGAGCATTACAACACGTTTGCACAGAGCATAGGAGCGCACTGACTCTGCTTCACGAGCGCTCCACCTAACGAGCGGGCTCGCGGTGCGGTCGCGCGGGACACTCCTCTGGTTTTCTCCCGTGTTTACATATAAATAACTTTGGCGGACCGCCTTAACTCTCCCATTCACATTAACGTGGGTAACCATGGTGACAATAAACAACATTTTCGGTGCGAGCACCATGTACCGACCTGTAAAAGCAGGTGAAGAGCAGAGTAAGGAAGACACGACGCGTCTCTGCTTTCCTCCAGAACGTGTCTGAGGAAGCAGCGGAAGGTGGACTCCACTTACTGCTCCCCGAAACCCCGGAGCAAGCACCAAAGTTCCGCCCTCACTGCTTTCTAACATAAAATGAATCCCTGTTACATGGATTTTCTATCCTCTTAAAGAAACTGAAAATAAATACATATAGCAATGAAAAATGTCCCGTTACATGAGTGTTTTACACAAAATAATATTCATGTGGTCATTCCCTCACAGGGGTGCCACAACTACACTGCTGTTTTGACAGAGACACAGTGTGTTTATCTAACTTGGCTGAAGCCAAAGTTCTCCAGACAAATTCAGTCTGTTTCTGCCAAGTGTGAACTCACTGGATGAGCGCCAGATACACAGAATCAAAAAGGGATAAATTACTTTTCTTATGTCATGTTCCCGTCACAAACTGGCTCAAGGAGAGGGGAAGCAGGAGTCCACAGATGAAATGTTCCTATAAATAAAGTGGAATTTATTCTAACTTTACCAAAACTTCAACACATCAAATACAAGCAGCTCAGCAGGGAGTGGATGTGTGTTGCATGTGCCAGGTGGATGCAGAGAGAGGCCAGGGCCACGTTCAAACCTGAACACGCTGCACAGTGTTTTGTTCCATTTGTTAGGGATGAATGAAATGCTTCCTTGAAAGGATGTGTGCAGTCACCAGTGGGCGTGGAAGCATGTGCGCCCTCATTTGGTGGGTGTGCAAGAAAAGTCCTCCTGTCACACAGCAATGCCTACATAAATCACACCACTCTGCTTAAAATAATAATGTTTAGTGAAGCAGGTGAAGCAAAGGGCTGCTTTTAATAGGCTGGGAGACCCAGGTGTGCTGCTTTAGCTGCTGAGCCTCTTATGACAGAACAGCGGAGAGTGGTAAGAAGGGAGGAGGGGGTCTGGCTGTGTTTGTGAACGATAGATGGTGTAACTCTGGGCATTTATCTATCAAAGAGACGCTATGCTGTAAGGACGTTGAGCTGCTAGCGGTTAGCATGAGTCCGTACTATCTACCACGAGAGTTTACACACGTGATTATGATAGCTGTGTATGTCCCGCCCTCTGCTAACGCTGCAGCAGCCTGTGAGGTCCTGCACACTGTAACCAGCAGACTCCAAACACAGCACCCTCAGGCCCTTTTCCTGATCTCTGGGGACTTTAAAGATGATGTAACCATTTAATTATGGTTACATAATTAATTATGTAATTAATTATGCAAAATGCAAAACGCTCAGCTGTGTCTCCAATCAAAGCTCTGTAACTTCAGAGGTGATGTTCATATGTTGACTAATGGTTTTCTTTCATTTTTGATGTACTGCAGAATATTTGTGAAGGAAACGGTTTCCAGGGCCTAATCCGTGGATCGACTTCCTTCAAGGCGTGGACGTCTATCAGCAGAG
Organism: Simochromis diagramma; assembly: GCF_900408965.1. NCBI lineage: Eukaryota > Metazoa > Chordata > Actinopteri > Cichliformes > Cichlidae > Simochromis > Simochromis diagramma. The sequence goes on along the minus strand of NW_024387511.1, from coordinate 21,185 downwards.
AATGTCCCTTAGTCTGTAACACAGTCAAATATATTCTCAAGCAATATTCAAGCATGCCATTCAGCGTGTTAGTACGAGCTCGGGAGCAGCTTGGGAGAACAAGAAAACAGAGACTGCTTCAGGTTGTCTTCCCAAATTGACTCAACTTTATTCACAAGTCCAACAGTTTATATAGAGGGTAAAATTCATGAGACAGCAGATTCTCAGTTTAAACCAGTACAGACCAAGATAAGGGAGCGTCTTCCTGCCCTTGGGTGAAGAAGCATCCTTTGTGTAGTTTATTAGTTCAGATACAATTGTGATTATCTCAGCGACATATTTTCAAGGCACAAAACAAAGAGTTCTTACATTAGTGAAATCTGAAACAAACCATTTGGCCTACAACAGGCATCTCCTAAAAGATTAAGAAACTAATGTAGCTGAGGGAGTGATCTCTGTGATATTTCAACCTTGTACCAGCCTGTGATTCTCACACATCAATTCTTGGGTCAAAGAGAAAAATAACTAAAACAAAGGGGCCTTATTGAATGACAGAGTTTTCCTGCATAATGTCACTATAAAACAATATCCAGTAAATGCTCCCATGGTACTAAAATACCTAACAGTTCCACTCTTTTTTTATTTATTTTTATTTTTTTTAAAATAATAACTCAAATAGAAAGGAAAAATCACAAATGTAATAACATAATATAAAAAGCAAATCATAAAATGTAATAGTTCACAACCTAATGTTCAATATACACATCAGGAACATCATTGGTAACATCTGGCACATCCTCAGGATCAATTTGTGCTAATTGCAAATACATTGAAGTAGCTGTACTGGTAGCTATATGGGTTATCATTGAGCGTACACAGGGTATCACACAACAGGCAATAATCATCAAAAACAAAATAATACATGCTACAACTGTTAGAAAGGCTATAATTAGTTCCTTCCATTTCCCAAACGTGTCCTGCATCCACTTGTCTAGCCACTGACCGTGACCTGTATTGGCTCTTAGTTCTATTTGCAATGCTTCAAGTTTATTCATAGCTTGTGTGAATGAACCGTCAGGGGCGGTATTATTGGGAATAAAAGTACAACAAACATCTTTAAACATAGCACAAACACCTCCTTTCTCAGCTAACAGCATATCTAAGGCCATTCTATTTTGCATGGTCATTAAGGAGGTAGCAGACATCTGTTCTCCTAGGGCTTTAACCCTTTAAGACCTACCATAGAACCAAGTCCGCCAGAGCTTATATTATATTTTTACATGCTGTGGAGCCATTTTTGGGAGCACTTCAAGTTGCTATACATCAATACAACCATTATAGCCCAAACTTTAATAATATGTCTGCATTAGGTGCATAGTAATCACATAAATTGCAAAAAAGTGCAATAAACTACAAAAAAATTGAAAATCGTTTTTGTTTTTTTAACATATATTTCTAGTTAGAGAAATTTAAGAGGCTCATCCCTCAAAACTGTAAATACAAAAAAGTTGCACAAACTAGTTTCCCACCACAGGAAATTTATTTTGAGTGTCTTCATAGTTTTATTTTTGAAATACACCAATTTTTATATACTGCAGGAAAAACAAAAATAAATATTATAGTGCAAATTTGCAAAATAACAGCATATGCATCAAAATAAACTATTTCCAGCAGTGCAATATGAGTCCTAAGCATCCCAGAAACGACACAGAAAGTCATAAACTCAAACATAACTTTTTAAAACACAAGTATAGGCTCATAAGGCCCCGGTCGTAAAAAAAACTACATTTCCGCAAAATGACGTCACTTCCGGTTTCGGGCAGGTCATGCGGTCATGTGATAGTTCGCGCTGATGGACATAGGAAGTGTTACAAACAGCTGATCGGATCGGCGAAGCGTGTTTCTGGAATATCATGTTTTTGTTGCTGCAAGTGATTTTTATGCAGTTTTTGCAAAGCTATATGTGGAAGGAAACTGTGACCTAGGACAAGCTGATGGCATAAGATGTAAGTACAACTCCTCCAGTTTCATATGCAAAAAAAATGATTGCGCTAGCTTACGTGGTTGCAGAGCTACCGGGATTTAAAAATAGTTACGCAAAACAGAGCGTGCCCGCTCCGATCGGCTGTAAAGGGTTAAGGGCCGTATTGGTCAGATTGGTGTGTCTCTGCTGATTGTAATAAACATAATTGATCCAGCCTACATTTTTGTTTACCTGTATCCACGGTAGTATTGAGGCGAACCCTGCTGATATTTCTCCTTGTGCCTTTAATTCATTTGGTATCCCGCGTGGAACTCCTATAGCATCTATGTAAACGTTATGTGAATAAGCGGAGCGTTTCGTACGTCTGCTGGATACAGGCAGATCCGAGGTTTGTTGTATCAGTAGTTCTTGAGCTAAAGTTACTAGACCGCAGGTACCGGTCCAATTAACAGGTAAAGCTAATCTAAGAGTATTATTGCACATCCAATAAGCATGTGGGATTGGTCTGGTCAGGCGCGAAGCTGTAAAGCCTTTTAATATGCCTCCCCAGTACGAGTCGTTCAGTGTGTTGGGCGAATGCAGGATTGTTGAGTTATCTGAATGCGTACTTATATATGCATATATATAAAAAGGCATATGTCTATATTGTGTCCTGTCGACACTCGCTGCTAGCCATGTTTCGTTACAGCGTGCTCCTGGAGAGTCAGAAAAGAATGTATATTTTTGTGCGTCATAATTCATGTTTTCAAGTTTTGGTCGGTGTATGCATGTCATCAAGATATTTGGGTGATGGCGCGTCTGTTTTGGGGGCGAAAGAGGTTCAGTGCGGTCTTCGGGGCGCTTCATTGGGTTGCAGGGGTGGGTAGAGTCGTTAATCATGCTAACATCCTTACTAGAGACTTGTCCTGTGTATATGAGTAAACAATCTAAAGGACTTAGTTCTACTCGCACCGCTTCAATCAGGGTTACTGTTAAGGGCCCCTTTTTATCATTTTTGAATAGCATCTTTATTAAGGGAAAACCTGAAATTGGATATCCCACTATTACCTGTTCTGGATTACCCTTTGAACAGACATAACAGTTACTGTTTCCTAAGTCACGAGCGGCTATTCTGGCATTTTCATACCAGGCGTTAGTTCCTGTTCTAGGGGGTGCATAAGATGGTTTATTGGTGGTGTCTGTGTTGCTTTCTACTGATTTTAGAGAACGTGACGAGTGTACTAGGTGGGTGTCTTGCCAAGTGGAGCATGAGGTATTGTCAGCAAAATGTGGCTTGCAGAAATGTGAACAGGGTTGCAGTTTACAATACGAAATAGTAAATAAAAATCCTAAGGTTAATGCAGTAAATATGATTAATAACCTAAATATATAAAAAACACAGTTCTTCAGTTGTCTCCTGGCCTGGTCCCAGGTTCGAGAGACCCCGTATAAGCGTCGTGTGATGACAATGGGCATTTCATTTTCTCCATTATCAGGATGAAACGAGTCTATCTTTATCAGGTTAGACATTGTGTGGTACTCTAGGCTTTCTGTTCCTGCTGGATGTTCGAGTACCTTGTTGTTGTTCAGGCGGGGGATCAAAGGGCTTTCTGAGTCTTGGCTCTTTCAGGCGTTGTGTGTTAATCAGTGATTGTGTGTGTGTAGGTGTATTGGATCCGGGCGTTGGCTCGCCTGAGTCGTCATCTACTTGATCCGACGCCTTAGGTGGTTTGGTGGGGCTGGTCTTAACCCTGCTGGCATGAATCCACTGAGGTTGTCCGTCTGTTAGGATGCTGGTTCTCGTCACTGCAAGTACAGTCTGGGGGCTGGAACACGCGGCCTCCCTGAGTGCCCTTGGTTTTAGCGACTTTACCAACACCGCATCTCCTGGTTTCCACGGATGGGTTGGATCTATGGAAGGGAGAGGCTGAGAGAGACAAACTTTCTGATAGTTATTATTCAGTGTTTCTACCAGGCTATGAACATAGTCAGACAATGCAGTGTCTATGTCCCCTTCCAATAGCGGTGCCCCCCTGGAGGCTGACCATGGTGTTGAAAACGGTCTTCCCATGATTATTTCAAATGGAGATAATTTGGTTGCTGCGGATGGAGTCATTCTAATCTCGCAGAGGATTTGAGGAAGTAGTGTGATCCAGGTCATTCCTGTTTCTATCATTGCTTTAGTCAGGCGATTTTTTATGGTCCTATTCATTCTTTCTACAACTCCTGAACTCTGAGGATGGTATGGCACATGATATTTCCAGTCTATTGCTAGAGTTTTAGCACACTTTTGAATTACTTCTGATGTGAATGAAGGTCCTCTATCACTGTTAATTTGGTGAGGTATTCCAAATCTGGGTATTATTTCATTGCACAACTTTTGACAGACTACTTCTGCAGTTTCTTTTGATGTTGGATAAGCTTCTACCCGTTTACTAAATTGGTTCACTATTACCAATAAGTACTTGATGCTTCCTTGTGCTGGCATGTGTGTAAAATCAATTTGTAATGTATGAAATGGGAAATCTGGTTGTGGTAAATGCTGATGTTTTGCTTTTGGTTTTCCTACATTAGTTCGTGCACATGTTAGACAGGTTGCTAATATGCGTTTTACTGCGTGTGATGTTTTCTCGATTAGAAATCTTGATTTTATTGCTCCTATTACCCCTCTTTGTCCGACATGACTCACACCGTGAAAATGGCGGACAAGGATTGGCAGTAGTGACGATGGGAGGGCAATCAAACCCTCAAGGTTTTTGTATAAGCCGTCTCTGTTATCTAAGGTACAATCATTACTTTCCCAGTAAGTGTAATCTAAGGCAGAGGCTTGCTCTTGTATGAATTTTAGGTCAACATTTGTTTCTAAATAGTCTGGGAGTGTGACAAGTGGCAGCTGTAAAGGCAAAGATAATACTTCCTTTCTGGGTGGTTGCTGTGAGGCAGCAGCTGCTTTCGCGGTTACGTCTGCAAGAGCATTTCCCACTGCTTCGTCTGTGTCAGCCGTGCTGTGCCCCTTCGTTTTAACAACTGCAATTGCCGATGGCAGCTGTATAGCCTGCAAAAGTCTTTGAACAAGATCAGAATTAGCGATTGATTTTCCATCAGCAGATGTGAATCCTCTTTGTCTCCACAATGTGCCAAAGTCATGCACCACACCGAATGCATAACGGCTATCAGTGTAAATTGTTACCCGCTTATCCACATGTAGCTCACAGGCGCGTATTAAAGCCATGAGCTCTGCTTTTTGTGCTGAGTGAAATGGTAATGAGTGAGCCTCTAGTATGATGTCAGGCAATGTCACCACCGAATAGCCACAAAGAAATGAGTTGTCATTTGGTTTTGAACAGGACCCGTCCACATAAACAATGACTGAGTCTGGGATTGGTGTCTGCTCTAAGTCTGGGCGTGGTGCTGTGGATTCCTGTATACGTGTCATACAATCATGATCGTCAGGGTCGTCTGAACCATCCTGTCGGTCAGAGGAACACAGCATACGAATGAGTAAGTGTGCTGGCGAATTGGGTGTGCTGCTTGCTTTTATAGTGAGATTTGCTGTTGAAGTCAGTGTAGCTTCATAACCTGAGCGACGTTGTGCGGTCATATGTTGTGTAGTTATGTTTGCTAGAATGGTCGTGACCTGGTGATTGGTGTGTAGAATAGTGTCATGTGAGAGTGTGAGCTTCTCGCAGTCCCTTATCATGATAGAGCAAGCTGCTACTGCTCTCAGGCAGGCCGGCATCCCCTGAACTACTGCTGGCAGCACCTTTGAGTAGAAGGCTACTGGACGGTAGCCACAGCCATGCTCTTGGGCCAATACACCTGCACAGGTTGTGCCGTTCTCTGTGACGTACAGGTGGAACGGTAAGTGGTAGTCAGGCAGACCCAAACAAGGGGCGGAGGTCAGCGCTCCCTTTAATGCATTGAAAGAGGCAGTCATTTCTGTTGACCACAGTATTCGAGGAGGCTTGTCTTTTTTGCAGCATTCACGCAGAATGTGGTCATGAAAAGAACAGTCTGGTATCCACTGTCTGCAATAGTTCACCATGCCTAGGAAGGACAGCATTTCCTTCTGTGTAGTGGGCTTAGGGACAGAGGTCACAGCTTTGACCCTGTCTGCAGTCATGGAACGTTGTCCGTGAGACAGTGTGAATCCCAAATATTGAACAGAAGTCTGACAGTACTGCATTTTCTTTGCTGATGCTTTGTGGCCAGTCTGTTGGAGGTGCTGGAGTAGCATGTGTGTGGCAGTTTGACATAGTTTTCCACTTTCAGCACAGAGGAGGAGATCATCTACATACTGGATCAGAGTACAGCCCTCTGGAGGAATGAAGCCGTCCAGGGTAGCACGTACCACCATTGAGAAAGCCGCAGGGCTGTCTACCATGCCTCTGGGTAAGCGAGTCCATGTGTACTGCTTATCTCTATGTGTAAAAGCAAATATCGGCTGTCTGTCCTCATGCACAGGTACTGAGAAAAAGGCGGAGCACAAATCCACCACAGTAAAATGTGTGGCTGTTGCTGGAATAGATGTCAGTATGCTGGGAACGTCTGGGACGAGAGGTGGCAGAGGCATAATGACTGCATTAATTTGCCTTAAGTCTTGTGTGAAACGCCATATGCCAGGTTTGTTAGGCTTTGGCACAGGATTGACAGGAGTATTATATGGAGATACTGTGGGCTTTATTACTCCAGCTGTCAATAAATCTCCTATGATGATGTCTAAGGCTGCGGCTTTTTCAGCGGAAATGGGATATTGCTTGACATATACCGGCTTGTTGTTTTTCAGCTGAGCATGATAAGGTGTACAGTCAATAAATCCTACATCATTCTCACCTCTTGACCATAATGTCATGTTTTGATATTCAGCTCTGACAGCAGAGATAGTACAGTGTATGGGGTAGGTTAGATCTATGTGTCGACATGGTGCAGTAATGTCATAGCCTATGTCTGAGTTATGTGACAAAACCACTGTTCGGCCTTCACTGGTGTGAGCAGTTATCATGTTGTTGAACAGTGTGAGAGAAACAAATATGTGGCTTCCAGGCATGGGGTTACCTGGTAACGGTGTTTGCACATGTTTTTGACACAGAGTGTGACGTGGGGTACCAGTCAGATGGATATTGAGTTCATTCTCTGCTGAGGCGTCCAGCTGACACAGAGGCTGTTCCTTCTCCATGGTGTCGGTGCATAGGGCAGAGAAAACATAGCTGTTATCAGTATCTGCAAACATTTCACCCTTTGTGTTAAATGAAATACACAAGTTCATTTTTGCCATTAAATCTCTGCCTAATAGATTCACAGGCGAGTTTGGAATAATTATGAATGGATGATATGTAATTTCGTCTGGTTTTGGGCCCCAGCGTGTCTTTAGAGAATGAGTTTTGGGGCATTGCACTAGAGTTCCGTTTATTCCCATGGTGTTGATGCACACAGAGGAAACAGGCCCACTATAGAATTTTCCAGACAGTGAACTTTTAGTGGCTCCACTGTCAACTAAAAAGGAATAAATCTTTTCACCTATTTCTATATCTAACATGGGCAAGCTTTCTGTGTTACGGGACAATTGCAAATGCAGCATCGTGTGTAGTGCTTCACACCGTCCCTCATCCTCACCTGGGCCTCCCTATTGTTGGTCCAGTCTTTTGTTATCATATGGGTGGGGATTAAAATGTGGATTATAAGGTTGCTGCCTAAGTGCAAAGGGGCCATTATTTTGATGTGATTCCTGTCTGCGTTGCCAGTTACCTTGTCTGTAAGAGCTCTGCTGACGCCTAGTGGCAGGAGCTGGTTCTGTGTTTTGTGGTTGAGACCTACGTGCTGCTGATTTGCATTCCCTCCTCCAGTGTCCTTTTTTTCCACAATAAAAACATACGTCTCCACTCCTATCTCTCCTTCTGAGATCTCCCTGCTGCGCTTGTTGAGGGGGCGGGGCCCCTGCATACATCATTTTTTCACTTTCCTCTGAGCCTTCAACATCAAAATTCAACATTATTTTAACACTTTTAGCCTTCGTGCTGTTAGGGAAAAGATCTGCACCAGCTTTTGTTTTGACAAGTGTGATAAAGTTCTTTATTTTCATGTCATAGAGATTATCAGTGGCAGTCAGCTTCAATAGTTGTGAACATTCTGGATGAATATTGTTTAAGAATGTTGTTATGAAAATCTGATCATTTCCTCCTTCAGGCATGCATGCCTCATTAGTCCAGCAGTGCATGAAACGTTTCATAAACACTAGAATAGATTCATCTGGCTTTTGCTTGCACATGGTTACTGCATTTAAATCAATTTTATCTCTAGACATTGTGAGCAGAAATTTCTTTAGATTTTGAAAAAAGGCTGTGATTTTGTCATCGTTTATCCACAAAAACGAGGTGGTGTTGGCTGCTTGGTCATTTTTAGGGTCATTTTTCCTCTACTTCTTCAATAAGCTGAGATTCAGTCACACCTGGAATTCGTTGACATAATATATATCTATAGTCAGGCCCACCCAAGTGGTGGTATCTGGTACTTCTCTGTAATGCAGAAACAAAGGCTGTAGGATTTTGTAGAGGATCGGGAAGTTCTTTAATGGTTGCTGCTAACTCTGAAATTTTAGGGGGTTGAATGCAACACATGTCCCCTATTATCATGAACGGAAGGGAGGGGCTGACGTCATTAAATTGTGATCCCTGCTTTTCTTTATAACGGGTGTTTTTGTGGGGGCCCTCTTGAGTTTTTTCCTCTTTTTTCTGCTTTAAGTAGTTCCTTATTAAATTTCTGGTGTTAGTTATTGCTTTTGGCACAGTTAAACCATTCGCTACTCTAGTGTGGCGCTGAACATGATTATCTATGACGGAAACGGCTTCCTGCAGTTCAGCTTCCGTACGTTCAGTTAAAGGGTCTTTCATGATTTCCTCACACTCTGCCATTAACTGTTTTGTTTGCTTTTTATGTTCCTGTAACTCTCTTTCTCGTTCAGTGTATTCTCGTTCCTGTCTTTGATCTAGGTTAAACCAGTCATCTTCTTCTGATTTAGGTGTCATTTCAGTGCCTTCCTCACTCTTTTGGGATTCTGCTGTTATATCAGGATATACGCGCTGATGACGTGCAGCTGCCGCAGCAGCTATTAATTCTGTCTTTTCATCATAAGGCGGCGGAGCCGTAGGTTGAACGCATGGGCATATAAGGCTAGTTTTTTCTACAGTGGATTTACTAGAGCCTACACTGGCTTGATTTAAAGCATTTACGTCTGGCTCGGGTCCCTTTTTCCATAGCGGTAGCATGCGATTGATCACATTACGACATTCTATCATATATTTTTTACAGGACTTTTTAATCAGCCTACTTTCCTTATCACAAATAGTATTTAACATTTCTACTGACCTGTTTTCTGGCGATAATCATTCGGGATAGGGCTCCGGAAATACATTAGGATGCATTAAACTTATAGTTCTTAAGTTCGAGACGAAATCAGTCACGTAAGCACTTCCGCATGTTCTGGATACGTAATCATGGAAGTCTTCATTGATTCGCGAACGTGGGTTGCACGTAAGCGGAAGTGGGAGTCGTACGGAGCCGCTATTTGTGATTTTATATTTTATTTTTTTGGGTTTTACAGTTAATTTTGATTTTTTATCGGACCCGTCTAAGGTCTTTGAATTATTCTGACCCATGGTCAGTGATTTCCAGAGGGGTTTAGTCGCTTGAAGGATTTAAGTTAGTTTTTATTGCTGTGGCACACCTGAGGTTACTTGATTTTTTTTTGCTAGCAATTTTATCTTTTTAGTGAGCAACTTCTCACTTTTTAACGAGCAACTTCTCGTTTTATGACCCCAGGCAACTTCCTGTGTCCTTTCTGCTGGTGAGCAACTTCTTAGTTTATGACAACAGGCAACTTCCTGTGTTTCTATGTGGGCCACTAACGAAGGCTCCTCAGCGTATCCCACTTGTTACTATGTGGGCCACTGAAGAAGGCCTCGTCAGCGTATCCCGTTTCTATGTGGATCACTGAGAAAGGCATAACACAGTCTTATAAAATAAAAGACACGTGCCTACCTTCGTCAGGATCCCACTTCTGACACCAAAATTGAAGGAAACGGTTTCCAGGGCCTAATCCGTGGATCGACTTCCTTCAAGGCGTGGACGTCTATCAGCAGAGAATGTACCTTCACCTATCAGCAGAGAATGTCCCTTAGTCTGTAACACAGTCAAATATATTCTCAAGCAATATTCAAGCATGCCATTCAGCGTGTTAGTACGAGCTCGGGAGCAGCTTGGGAGAACAAGAAAACAGAGACTGCTTCAGGTTGTCTTCCCAAATTGACTCAACTTTATTCACAAGTACAACAGTTTATATAGAGGGTAAAATTCATGAGACAGCAGATTATCAGTTTAAACCAGTACAGACCAAGATAAGGGAGCGTCTTCCTGCCCTTGGGTGAAGAAGCATCCTTTGTGTAGTTTATTAGTTCAGATACAATTGTGATTATCTCAGCGACATATTTTCAAGGCACAAAACAAAGAGTTCTTACATTAGTGAAATCTGAAACAAACCATTTGGCCACAACTCCTAAAAGATTAAGAAACTAATGTAGCTGAGGGAGTGATCTCTGTGGTATTTCAACCTTGTACCAGCCTGTGATTCTCACACATCAATTCTTGGGTCAAAGAGAAAAATAACTAAAACAAAGGGGCCTTATTGAATGACAGAGTTTTCCTGCATAATGTCACTATAAAACAATATCCAGTAAATGCTCCCATGGTACTAAAATACATAACAGATACCAGCATTGGGATCAATACTACAACACACAATCACATGTGTCCACGTGATGCAGTTTGAAGAGCAATCAGATGTCTCTGTATGAGGAGGCGGGGTCACAGGAGGTTCACAGAAACTCTGCAGCAGCATCATCAGCTCACATGGAAACTTTGATGATTCACTTCTGTGGTGTTTTTACAGAAACACGTCACAAAATTAGCTCCACCTGTTTTGTGAGCTTTGAGTTTCTTGTCTTCATCCTGGATTCTTGTGTTGCTGTTTTTACACACAGCAGATATTTCCTGGTTGCTTCCTTGATGACCACATGAAGCTTTCTGAAGCTTGGATTGAAAACGCTTCATTACTCAAAGCTTTCCAACACAGGCCTCTGTGCTGCCATCTGGTGGACAAACATGTGAAGTGCAGCGTGAAGCTACAAATGAAACTGCTTCAGCTACGTTTATATATAACATACTATAACCTATATAATGTGGAGATCAGGGAAATTATTTTGTTGCTACTGTTAATAATCATCATCATTACCATTGCATTAATAATATAATCTACAGCATTGATATTGCATTCAGATGTTTAAACATTTTGGTACCCAATTAGCCTTTACTACAGGTGCAGTTATAACCACTTTAAACTGTTGAGTTGAATCTATGATCTTAAATGCTTTTGAATGCTTGTTATAATCTTAAGTGTGTATGGGCTGATTCTGTTGATTCTGAGTACACTCTGTGCAAAGTCTTGACAGGAAACTGCAGGTTTGCAGAGCGTGCTTTTGCAAAAGTGAAACTAAAAGCAGAGTGTAAGTGCAGCTTATTCTGAGGAGCTGTTTGGATGATGCTATTTGAATAACCAGGTTGTTCATTATTATCTTTTATACTTTTATATTCTTTTATTAAGCTTCTAGTAGAGGTTCTTGATTAAAACATTTATTCAATATACTACATATATAGTTTTAGTAAACTGCTAACACATGTGAGAGTGGCCTCTGTTTGACTGCGAGCGTTAGTAGGTGAGAGGTGACACAGAGTGCCAAGTGAGGTCGTGACACACACACACACATAGTAGATACATTCAGTTATAGGTGAGAGGTTAATCATGTTTGCTTGCAACTGCGGGCGTGCAGAAGTGGTATCTTACTGCAGAGCATGGTCTGTGGTTTTGGAGAAGCGGCAGTCAAAAGGTTGACAGGAAACATCTGCCATGAAGATAGAGATAATGTTCTTTTCAAACTGTCTTAAAAGTCATTGTGGTTTTGATCTGACGTATGTATGTATGTATCTGTGTGACGTTGAAGGGGCGTCATTAAATTCAAACCCCGATGGTATAAAATATCTGTTTATGCTTTGATTAGTCGGAGATCAGCGCTGTCTGCGTACGGCGCTGGTCCCCCCACGCGTGTGTTCATTAAAATCAATTGTTTGACCAAGCTCTTCTGGACCTGGTTGTTTGTACTCTCCTTCCTCAATATTTGAACCTTAACAATAACTATATGTATAGTGTATCATGTAGGTTTTAGAGCTGGGGGTAGAACTGCTGATGGCCTGGTTGTTATTTATGTTCCCCATGGTTCACCAGCTCTCACACAACATCAGCACCAATGATCCACGTCCTTATAAACCTCTGAATCAGGTCCTGAAGCAGTGACGTCCTGAGTGAAGACCTCACTGATCACATGACTCTGGTCACCTGGACTCAGTGTTTCTGAAGCAGTGTGCTGGGTTTTTAAAAATACGTGGCTGCTGCCTGATGTTGGGCCCACAGAGGAAGACGACTCACTCGCTCTTCTTCACTTCCTCCTTAAACATGTGGAAGGAGAGCAAAGTGCTGCCAGACTCTTATTTCTGACAGGAACAGAAGAAACCACAGCAAACTGTTCCAGTTCTTCATCTTCATCACAATCTGTTTATTTCTGATGGTGTCTTCAGTCTGAGGTTTGAAGTTTCCATGTCTGTGTGATGTGTGGTGTGAAGGCTGCTGGTTAAACTGGGACTCACTGTTTAAAGCACTGAGTGCTCATAGAGAGATGCTCCATGAGTCCCAGTACAGACTACAAACATGGTGGAAACTTAGCTTTGATATCCACACACTCTGCACGTCTGTGAGTAACTGTGATGAAGATGTGCAGAGATCTGTGTCCAAACAGGAGAAAGACTGTAAAGACTCTGTGCTTCTAACAGCCTCTGTTAACATATGTGAGGCTGTTTGTTGTTGTTGCCATGGAGCTTTGCACTGTTTGGGTCAGCAGGTCATGTGATCAGGTTTGTTCTGCTGGACGATGGTTCAGTGTCAGGTTTGTTTGCATTCATCAATAAATATCTAAATAAATCAAAGACTCCATGTTTGTTCTTTCATCATGTGACCTCTGCTCATCCATCTCTGTGTGTATCAGGATACATTTGGTTCATAATACACAGAAAAATCAGAGTTATTACCTGTAATAAATGTGAAAGATTCCTGCAGTGATAACCAGGCAGGACTGAAACACATCCAAGCTGTCACCACGGTAACAGCACCGTCCATCCACAGGTGAGGGGAGGAGCAAAAAGAGGGACTTTCACCCTTTTATACTAAAAACACTCAACTAATGTTTCTAATATGAAACAAATAAGCCCACATTAATGTGAGCGTTTATTAAATAATAATAATCATGATTTCCTCCTGATCTCATTTCCACAGCAGAGAAAACTGTGGTGTATATTGAGGTGGAGGGTGTGGTCTGTGGCTCAGGTGTAGAGTGAGGGTGGGGTGCACCACAGCAGCATGCTGGGACTGCTGAGGGTGGAGGAGGGAGTGATGATGACATCAGAGCTGCAGCACAGAGACCAGTGAACACACAGTCTGTTCATCTTTGCATAGATACAATATACAGCACAATATTGAATGACAGACACGCTGTGGGAGCTTCCACAGATACACTGACGTCAGCATCCAGAGTCCTCCTGCTGCTCCCCCCTCAGAGCCCCGTGATCAGCACCAACACATTCAGTTAGATGACAGAGTCCAGCTGCAGCTAGAATCAGCTCCCCTCTGTGAACAACAGCACAGCGTCAGTGTTTCACACTCAGTGAAAGGAGGAAACAGCAGAAGAACACCATGTGTGCTACGTTTCCCAGGACACACTACAAACTGCACAAATACAGAGCAGCACGTGGAAGGACCTGCAGCTGCATTTACAGAGAAAAGACAGCGTGATGTCCTGTATGGACAGGTGGAAGGAACCAAGTCCTCAGCTGGAACACTCGTGTTTGTCCACACACAGGAAACACAGCAGGAAACTTCCTCACAGAAGTGCAGCTCATGGATAACACACTTCCTGTTAGTCAGAATGAGGCTGCAGCCAAACACAGAAAGGTGTTTTTGTCCAGATGAGCCCAGAGAAGAAACACGAGTGTTCACAGACATCAGAAGCTCAGAGAGGTGAAACATGAGGTTGGAGTCCTCGTCAGCATCTAGAAGAGCTGCTGTGAAACCCTGAGTACTCATGACAGACTCTGATGGCACAAACACATCATGATTCAAACAGAAAGACAAACATGGAGCTCCTGATCCTCCTGCATGAGAACAAGCTGACATGAGCGCTGTGTCTGAGAGTGTCTCCCTGTCACAGTGACAATAACACAGCTGCTGCTCACAGTCATTAAACTGACCTGAGGTCAGCTGTGCTCCTTACATATGAACCATGTGACCTCACATCAGTGCTGTGGATGACTGTAGTCATAGAAGAGTAGAGCTGTAGCAGGTGGTGTGAGGAGGAGGTGGTGTATTCTAGTTAACGCAGTACTGAAACACTCCAGCAGAGGGCGCTGTTAAGTCCTTATTGTAACACAGTTACTGTGTCCAGTTAGACTTCATACATAATCTGCACTTATTTCCATCAGACATGCTGTCAGTAAATGATTGGTTTCTATTAATTCTACTTCCTGTTGACTAGTTTGATGACAGTGAAACAATCACAGCTGATTGTGTGATGATGTAAACTGTCACTGTTACATTCAGTGTGTGTGACATCATGTTAGTGCAGGCTGATAACAGCCTGGTTCTGTTAGAAACACATGAACGTGTCCATAGATCAGTGTGTGTTTAACATGAGAGCTTCAGCCCTGCTGATGTGTTAAATAAAGACATGCAGGAAAACTGATGAGACTCTGAAATAACTCTTTATATTTATAATGTAACTCTGCATCAAAAGAACAACAAAGGATCCCAGACAGGTTTCTGTGAACAAAGACCATTCTGATGTTTCTGTGTTTCTAACAGTTTGACATTATTAGTAAACAGACTGCAGTGAGCAGCATTTATAAAGAGCTTATATATAAAGATATGACAGCTGTTTGACAAGTTTATCACTCTGTGTTTGGACCTGATCAGTCCAGCTGTTTACTTGAAACATGTTCATTTACCTGTTCTGTTATATTCATGTTCTTGTCTCTGTTGAAAACACATTTTAATGTCCCTCAGATTTTTCTCCCAGATGAATAAATATAAAAATGACACAAACTGACTGCAGCTACTTTTTGTCCTTTCTGTCAGAAACCTTCATGTGACTCATGAGAGACACGTTTCAGCTGTTTGTGACAGATCAGAGGCCAACAAGTCATTTATAACACTTTCCATCATTGTTGAGCACAAACACATGTTGACACAGCAGCGGGGCCGCAGTGAGAGTCAGAGCGAGGAGATCAAAACTCCTGTTTGACCACAGCCTCAGTTTGTTCCTGCACTTCAAACACTTCCTGTTGTTGACTGGGTGGAGTCAGGAAGCCAGCGAGGCCCTGCAGGACTGAGCCTGCAGACTGGGACGTGCTCTGTGATGGAGATCAACAGCATCACTGACTGTTTCTGTGAGGACACCATCATCCCAGCAGGGCTGTTTCCCAACAACAAGCCCTGGACCATCAGAGACCTGAAGCTGCTGCTGAATGAAAGAAGAGGATCTTCAGGTCTGGAACAAGGACCAGCTGAGAGTGTTAATAACGTTACTAATGTTCAGCTACACTTTACTAGGTCACATCTGTGACACACGTCACTTAAATAAAGAAGGAAATATTGGCTCTGTTTTATCTGCTGGGCCCAAAAGTGACTCCTGTATTTAAACTGCTGTGAAGAACTTGTTGGTCTATAATATGTGAAACATGTGTCAAATGTCTCCATCATGAAAGATATCAGGTCATCTTGAGCCACAAAAACATTCCTATCATGAGGTAGAAGCTGGAGTCAGTTTGTTGCAGACGTTTATATATCCGATATTTATCCAGTTAAAAGCTGAAATTCAAAAACATCTTTTCCAGAGTCGTCTGTCCAAGAGGAGCAGAAGCTGCAACAAATATAACAACAGTTATTTAAGGCTGTTTTAAACGGCCACAAAGGAGCAGATTGGTTATAATGCAGCTGCTTCAGAGGAACAAACGCTGTTTTTATTTCATGTGTAACACCTTTCAATGATGTGTTGACTAAAGTCTATTGACCAGTATAAGTAAAGACATCACACACACATGGAAACACTGAAACCTGTTTGTGGTGCAGCAGCGGTCCCAGCTGCTGGCCTTTATCTAGACTGGGTCGGCTGCTGATCTCAATATAATCAATGTTTAAAGTTCTCAGTGTTTCTGTGTTGCTGCGTATAGGATCTCCCAGCATCATCACTGTGCTGTCCAATCATTGTGTGCGAGGTTACCCTTATAGTGCGATGTGTGTTTGCACAAAGAGAAGCATGTGTGTCAAATATAAATAAGTACAGAACAGAAACAGCTGCTCGTTTCTTCTGTTTAGAGTCAAGTTAGTGTTTTGTGTCTTTGTTTGAGGCCTGATGTCGAGCAGAGGTGTGTGTAACTGCACTGGTCTGTTATATGTGTGAAGTGTGTGCTTCTCTTCAGCATCATCTTTGTCACTGCTGATTCCTTTGTGTCATCCTGTGTTGAGAAGAGAGAACAGTTATAACGGAGGAGCAAAAGGAAGCCCTGAAATCTGCATCCAACAAGGAAGTGTTGGCTCACCAGTGATCCCAGCAGAGCCACTGGTTTGGCTCCAGTTGTTATAGATTCAATGATGTTGTTCCTACAGATACATGTCAGCATCTTTATTGAATTTTATATGAAGTAGAAATGGTGTCATTAGGAGAAGAAGAGGAGAACAAGTACGGCGAGGAGGCAGCAGCTCTTAAAGATGAAACAGCAGCTCAGCCCTGAGCTCAGAGAGCTGCACATGAAAAAGCTCCTCAAGCAGATCCTGTCAGAGGTTTGTCATCAACAGGAGGAACTGTTCACATCATAGGATGAAGATGCTGTCAGCTGGATGAAGAAGGTTATTTAATGCAAACGTTCACACTGAAGTCAAATTGTTGTCGTGTTGAACAGATTCATGTACTGATCATCTCCAGAAGGTTAGAAGAGCTTCAATGAATCATTAGAAACAACTTACAGCTGCACAGCTGTGTCAAACACATCTGTGTGTCATTGTGGGATTGTTGTGTTTCTACATGTGACACACGTCTAAAACATGCACACAATCTGAACACAAACAGGGACTTATGTGTTCCCACAGCCAGATGCTGAGAGCCATTTCCTTGTAGTCCTGTGTCTACATACATGAACCATTAGATGTTATTGGAATGATTGTCAGCTTTGATAGTTTCATGTGTGTTTAGCTGGACGCTGTTTGATCCTCGACATGTTTAAAGGTGTCCAGTCCTGAGACACTGGGGCTGGAAACAGCTGTGATGTCATTGGACTGTCACACAGACAGAAGTGCATGAAGTGAGCAGCCGAGGAGCCGCTGATGTTTTGGATTCAACAGCATTTGAAAGGTCGACACAGACACATTTGCACACAGAAAGCTGAATCTGTCATATGCCACAGTGAACTCACTGTTCAGTGTTTTTCAGGAAGCTTCTTAACTGCCTCTGCTGCCAAACAAGCAGCTGATGTCCTTGAGAAGAAGCTGAAGAAGTCTTCAACAACAAATACAGGAAGTGGACTTTCAAATACTAGATTCACTTTAGACTCACAGAGAAATGACTCAACCAGCTGTGTTTGATTGACTCCTTGCTGAGGAGGCAGGTGAAGCAGGTGGAGCTGTTGTGATGCTGGCAGAGGGTGTGTCTTAGTAACTGTGTGAGGCAGAACTGGATCCAACATTGTGGATGTGTTGATGTTGGAGCCATTAAGAGTCTCTGGCCACACTGTAGGATTTCCCTTTGATCCACTGTGGGGGCATTTTGGAGTCTGTCAGTGAAACTCTTCATGTTTGTGTTTGACTCCAGTTTATAGAAACAGAGAAATGTGTCATGCTTTTGTTCGGCCTCCACAAATACACACATTTGTTCATTGGTTGGACTTTTTGGAAGGAGACACATTGAAAACCATGTTAATAAGATCTTGTTGTTTCCTGTGGATCCGACACAGAGAGTGGACTTCAGACAGAAACCGTGGAAGAGATTTTAGAGGCCGTGTGTGGCAACAGGAAGTTTCTGTGTGTTTGCTGATCTTACATGTGGAAAACAACACGTGATGTTTGTGAAGTCCTACAATGATCATTGTTCTCACAGCATTTTGAGTGGGAACAGTTCAAACTGGGAGTAGTGGGAGTTATTTACTGATTGAAACAAGCTGAATGTTTCTGTGACGATGAAGATCAGCAGCTCAGCTGATCAATGAACTGACATCTATCAGTCGTTTCATGAGATGAAGTCATCAGCAGACATTTGTTCTGACTGTGTGATGAATGTCAGAACGTCAGGGCTCTGCTTTAGTCACTGCTTGATGATCATTGGCTCATTGTTGAATCCAGGGGCCCAGTCTGACCTCTGAACTTTGCTGCAGGTCTTCTGTGTTATCTCCACTTTCATGTCTGATCTTCTGCTGTATCGTCCAAAATAAACATCTGGATCATTTCCAACACTTCAGCAGATCTTTAGTTTGGGCAGTGCAGCACAAAATAACACATATTGTACTATACTGCCCACTTCCTGATCTTATTGGATCTGTGTGTGAGGTTGGTGAAGGAAACACATGTTTACTGAGTGAGTCGCTGCCATTAGGAACTAGTTTTTATATCACAGCCTGGAAATCACACAGGACCATTTCTGCAAGTGAAAAGTCGTCATTGGAGGAAAATAATTATGTAGTTTTTTTTGCCTGTCCCGTTTAGCTCGTTTTATTATTATTATTATTTGAATTATTGTCTAAAGACGAAGAACGATGCCCAACGGATTTACTTCACCAAATGGTCCATTTGATTCACCTTTTATTGTTTATTTTATTTTCACTTGTTAAATACGGGACAGACTTGACTGGGGAAAAGAAAGAGGGAAAGAAAAACAGCGGGGAAGAGGGACGGTGATAAAGGGCAAAAAACCAACATAACAAACAGACAAAAAATACATCCATCGATCACCTGGTATCTCACTATTTTTGACTTTTCTGAGCCTGTCAAGTCCTTCTTTTGACCCATTTTACCAAAGGAAAGGACGTTGCCTAATAATTCTCCACACCTGATATAGGGTGTTGATGTCATTAGACCACACCCCTTCTCATTACAGAGATGCACATCACCTAATATGCTTAATTGGTAGTAGGCTTTCGAGCCTATACAGCTTGGAGTAAGACAACATGCATGAAGAGGATGATGTGGACAAAATACTCATTTGCCTAATACACTCAAAAAAAAATATAAACGCAACACCTTTGTTACTGCTCCCATTCCCCATGGGATGGACGTAGAGACCTAAAATTCATTCCAGATACACAATATAACCATCCCTCCCAAACAGTGGTCACAAATCAGTCCAAATGTGTGGTAGTGGGCACATCTGCCATATTGAAATAATCCATCCCACCTCACAGGTGTGCCACATCAGGATGCTGATCTGACATCATGAGTAGTGCACAGGTGTACCTCAGACTGCCCACAACAAAAGGCCACCCTGGAATGTGCAGTTTTTTGCGCTATTGGGGGTCTGGGGACCCAGAACCGGTCAGTATCTGGTGTGACCACCATTTGCCTCATGCAGTGCAACACATCGTCGCATGGAGTCTATCAGATTGTCAATTGTGGCCTGTGGAATGTTGGTCCACTCCACTTCAATGGCTGTGCGAGGTTGTTGGATATTCGTGGGAACTGGTACACGCTTTCGTATACGCCGGTCAAGCACATCCCGAACATGCTCAATGGGTGACATGTCCGGTGAGTATGCTGGCCATGCAAGAACTGGGACATTCTCAGCTGCCATCTGCCCTGAACAATGTGAACCATGATTCATCCGTGAAGCGCACACCTCTCCAACGTGCCAGACGCCATCGAATGTGAGCATTTGCCCACACAAGTCTGTTACGGCGACGAGCTGGAGTCAGGTCAAGACCCCGATGAGGACGACGGGCATGCAGTTGAGCGTCCCTGACAGTTTGTGCAGAAATTGTTTGGTTGTGCAAACCAATTGTTCCAGCAGCTGTCTGGGTGGCTGGTCTCAGACGATCTTGGAGGTGAACCTGCTGGATGTGGAGGTCCTGGGCTGGTGTGGTTACACGAGGTCTGCGGTTGTGAGGCCGGTTGGATGTGCTGCCATATTCTCTGAAACGCCTGTGGAGACGGCTTATGGTTGAGAAATGAACATTCAATGCACGGGCGACAGATCTGGTTGACATTCCTGCTGTCAGCATGCCAATTGCACGCTCCCTCATTGCTTGTGGCATCTGTGGCATTTTGCTGTGAGACAAAACTGCACATTCCAGGGTGGCCTTTTGTTGTGGGCAGTCTGAGGTACACCTGTGCACTACTCATGATGTCAGATCAGCATCCTGATGTGGCACACCTGTGAGGTGGGATGGATTATCTCAATATAGCAGATGTGCCCACTACCACACATTTGGACTGATTTGTGACCACTGTTTGGGAGGGATGGTTATATTGTGTATCTGGAATGAATTTTAGGTCTCTACGTCCATCCCATGGGGAATGGGAGCAGTAACAAAGGTGTTGCCTTTATATTTTTGTTGAGTGTAATTCTGCACTCCCTGTATACGATCTGCATGAAACTTAACTACTTAACACGTCTCAGTTCTTGTTGAGATGATGTGATACAGTCTAGTAAGAGTGGTTCGCTGCCAGATCACTCACAATTACACAAGATCAGGTGAGATTTCAGACCGAGGGAAAATCACTGGGGTGATCGCAGGAAGAGGCAGAAAAGCACAGACGTGCTGGACCTCACAGTCATTTGGAAAAGGTAAGAATGAATCTGTCTTCATTCATCTACATGGAAATATATCACCAACAAACAAGCCAATAATACAACCAAATCACTCCCAGTTCAAGACTTTGGTTATTTACAACATTTGAAACATACTGTGTAGCTCAGTCAAAACAGCCCCAAACCAAGTGAAAGTGCTGAAAGGGAAAAGATCATGATTAACGATTTATTTAAACTCATAACTGGGGGCAGCAGCTGAGCTTTGTGAGCTGCAGCTTAAAACATGTAACCATGCTTTCAGCGTG